>NW_022196901.1:20360718-20378766 GCF_008632895.1 Mastomys coucha | reverse complement strand
CCTCTCTGCCTCTCTGCCTCTCTGCCTCTCTGCCTCTGCCTCTGCCGCCTCTGCCTCTGCCTCCTCTGCCTCTGCCTCCTAAGCTGGGCTTAAAGGTATGTTGTGTCCCAGCATACTTTTTTTTTTAAGATAGGGCCTCAGCCCAGGCTTATTTCAAATTCACTATGTAAATGAAGATGGCTTTTGAGGTCCCAAGCTTCTTGGCTGTTCTCTTGTTTGTAGCAAGGCCTCATTATTTTTAGCCCAGGCTGACCTGGCACCTGAGGTGATCCTTTTGTCCTAAGCCTTCTCAGAGCTGGGACTGCAGGTGTACAATCCCATGATGCCCTGCTTTATATGTTTTACTGCATGCCAGCACAAAGTGCTAATCAACACCAAACCCACCTAAAGTAGTACAGGAGCCCAGCAATGTTAGCTCCCAGACCTGGGTTAGAACCCATGGGTGGGGGCCTAAGAGATGGCTCAGCAGTTAAAAGCACTGGCTACTCTTCCAAAGGACCCTGGTTCAATTCCCAGCACCTATGTGGCAGCTCACAACTGTCAATAACCCCAATTCCAGGAGATCTGACACCCTCACACAGACATACATGTAAACAAAACACCAAAGCACATCAAATTAAAAAATAAGGTAAAAGTTACCTTGTTTGTTTGTTTGTTTGTTTTTCAAGACAGTGTTTCTCTGTATAGCTCTGGCTGTCCTGGAACTCACTCTGTAGACCAGGCTGGCCTCGAACTCAGAAATCCACCTGCCTCTGCCTCCCAAGTGCTGGGATTAAAGGCATGTGCCACCACTTCCCCGCAAAAATTACCTTTTTTAAAAAAAGAAAAAGAACCCATGTGTGGAAGTGGGGATAGTTTGGGGTTACATCCATGTTCTCAATGTTCATGGTCAGCATCCCTTGAGCCTGAACATGGACTCCCACCACCCTCCTCCATAGCCAGTCAACTGCAGTGGATGCAAGCCTCCTGCACCCATCTCCACACAGCCTTTACCACCTGCACCTTCAAACAGGCACTTGCTGATGAGGGGGAAACCAGGGGGCAGCGAACCCATGTGCCTGGGTCTGGTGGTCCTTGTTGTTTCTGCTGACTTCTGCACCTTCTCCAAGAGATGTGAGAACTCAACATGAAGTCCAGTCACACAAACGTATCTTATAGTGTGAGCAGGTGTTCATAGCAACAGCTCTCAGGTGCTCATAGCAACAGCTCTCAGGTGCTCATAGCAACAGCTCTCAGGTGTTCATAGCAACAGCTCTCACACACCCTTGCTACCCCCACAGGGTGCAGATGTTTGAGTGAGTGATGTCCACTTCTGCTTCACCCCTAAGCTGGAGTTGAACTGTGGCCTCCTCCACTCTCCACTTGAGGGAATTTTAGAAGTTTCCTAGGCTGGTGGGAAGTGAGTTTGGTGAGTCTTCCCTGTAATCCCAATACTCAGGAGGCTGAGGCACTAGTTGGAGGCCAGCCCGTGCTACATAGTGAAAAGGAAGGAAGAGAGAAGGGGGGAAGGGAGGGGAAAGGGAAGGGGAGGAAAAGGGAGAGTAGGGGAAGGAAGGGGAGAAGGGAGGAGAGGAGAAAGAGAAAAACCTGTCCTAGGCTGATTAGGTGTCAAGAGTTATAGGCCTCCACACCTCACCTGGGCAGCACAGTAGAGCTGGCCCTGGTGGTAAGGGACATGGATTGCCCCAAGGGCATGAGCCCCACAACCCTCCCTCACTACTCTCCCCCCACGATCTTCCCACACCTGGGTAAGGTAGGAGAGTTGGCCTTACCCCTGCAAGCCGCAGCACTCCAGAAGGCAAGCCTCAAACATTGCCTGGGCAGAAGAGTAGAGCTGGCTCCCAAGGGTGTGAGAACAAGAGACCGGGCCCCGCCCCTTGCCTGCTGAAGCACTCCAGGAGCTGGCCCCGCCCCTTGCCTGCTGAAGCACTCCAGGAGCTGGCCCCACCCCTTGCCAGGGCAGAGCTGGCCCTGGTGGCATGAGTGCAGAAAAACACGGGATACCTGTTGGGCTGACCAACTCAGCTAATACCCAGGCCTCAATCCAGAGCTTCGAGATGGCCCACCCCAACACCCAGCCCGTCTATGAACTGCTAGAGCATGTGAAAGGACCAGACCTGTAAAACCAAAGCTTTAGGATCTCCACGACACAGGGCAACAACAGGATAAGAGGAGTCCTGGAGAGGATCCAGGATTGGTCGTGTAGCAGAAGCCAGAGGCCTCAAAGCAGGCCAATGACTCACCTCAGTGAACATTTGCATGTGAAGCTGTTTGGGCAAAGGGTGTGACACACCCCAGCTTCTACAACAAGTTTGTTTTGTTTTGTTTGGATTGGGGTAGGTGATACGACATTGAGAGAGACAGAGAGAGAGAGAGAGAGAGAGAGAGAGAGAGAGAGAGAGAGAGAGAGAGAGGGAGAGGAAGGGAGACTATCTTTGTCCCTGATCAGGAAAGCAAAGTCTCTGCTCTTTGTGACTGGTGACCCCTGATGATGTCATTCCGGAGCCAGGCAGCAAACTCTTGTCTCCAGAGCCTTCCTCCCATTCCCTGTACTGTAATGGCTAAGTCAACGAGAAAAAATCCTGAAGACCAAGGAAAACCAGAGCATGGGGGCAGCTGGGGCCAGGGGGGAGTGCCAGAGCCAGGCATAAAGGCCCATTGTGTTGGGGCCGAGGCTGCCGCGGAGGCCTTGGCAGCTAAGCCAGAGGAGCCCACCGTGAGCTGTGTTCTCTGAGGGAGATCCTTGGACTTCAGCTGAATAGAGAACAACTTGGAAGCAGGCAGAGGAAAGTGGGAGGATTGAGAGCCAGGAAGCAGAGGCCAAGCCAAGAGGAGAGTGGGCGGAAGTGGTGGGGCAGTATCGGAAGAACAGGTGAACAGGGCTCGCCTATACCATTGCCCCCCCCCCCCCCCCCCCCCCCCAGTACTGAATGAACCAGTTTGGCTGAAGGCTCATTTGGACAGCTGCCAAAGAAGAAAGCAGTTTTTCAGATAACTAACCAATGATTTTACAAGTCTGCTCTGGCACATGGCAGTGGCTCAGTGAGTGAGGCCATTCTCTATGCAAACTTGTCAGCCGGAGCTCAGTTTCTGAAACCTAAGGTTGGAGGAGAAACCTCAAGTCCCCAGAGCTGCCCTCTGACCTCCATGTGCATGCCATGGCCCACATGCCCTCCACAACAGAAACCTCAACTCCCCAGAGCTGTCCTCTGACCTCCATGTGCATGCCATGGCCCACATGCCCTCCACAACTCGCGGGGGCACACACACATACACACACACACACACACACACTAATATAAGTAAGTGTGTCTGGAGAAAACTTTGGCTCAGTTCCTAGTACCTACATGCCAACCTACAACTGTCCTTAACTCCATTCTAGGGCATCTGGCATCTTCTTCTGGGCATAGGTACAGACACAGTGTATCTATACTCATGAAGACAAAACACGCATACACATAAAATAAAAATAAATCTTTAAAAAATAATAATAAATAGAATTTTAAAGCCTTGTTTTTGCCAGAGGGAAGAAACAAAAGAAACTCGGGTTCCATTGAAGTAACAGCTGTAACTAGAGTTGGTCTAAGGATTTGCTGTCTTTGGAAAAGCCTGAGTCAGGAGAGGGGGACAGGACTCAAGGAACAGGAAGCAGCCTTTTCCAGGGATGGCAGTCTCTGGGCTTGATGACCATGTTTTAATACAAGCAGCCCTAGGCCACCTCCAGTTGGCTGCCGCATTCTTCCGGTGAAGGTTGTAGCTGAGGATGGCTTTGAACTTCTGTTCCTTTCCCTCCAACTCCCAAGTACTGAGCTTATAGCTGTCTGACATCATGTCTGGTTTATGCAGTGCTGGGGGTTGAACTCAGAGCCTTGTAATGCTAGCCCAGCACTCTAGTGGCTGAGCTCTATCCCCAGCTGTATCCCCAGTAAGGCTTCTAAAATTGAGTTTCTCTCATAATCATGGTCCTTGTCTCTCCTCATCTCTGATCTTGAAGGGACCCAGCCTCTTCTGCCCTTCCAGGGGGAACCATAATGTATCCTGGACTCAAAGGTGCCCCAAGAGTAATCTGGGGTTGAGGGTGGGGTGGGACTGGAGCAGGGTACTAAGAGGAGAGAGCTGGCACTCCCAAATGGAGAGAGGCTCCAGCAGCTTAATCCATCTTGAGCAGAATTGTTAATCAGGTGCAGAACTCCTCAAAGGAGCAAAGCTGGACCCAGCCCTTCTAAGGGCGGCCTGCCAGCTTCCTCGCTCACATCTTCCTTCCCAAGTTCTCGGTGCCTTTGTATCAGGACTGGTCCAAACCTCCTCTGTAGGAGCCACCTGTCCATGTGCTCTCTCATCTCCTCGACCTACTTACTCTGAAGCAAGAGGAGAAATGATGGGAACTCAGACAGCTACCATAAACACTACCACCACCACACCCCCAAATAAAGAAGGCAGCCTGATTCTAGGACTTGGGCCAGAGCCTGGCAGATGAGTTATCCTGTGAGAAGTACTTTTGTAAGCCAATTAACTCTTTCTCTCACTAAGCCATAGCCCATGTAGTACAGTCTAACCCATACTTCCAATCCTGGGAGCTTCTTGCCCGAGGTCTTCTCACAAATTATCACCAAAGGCATTGGCAGCCGGCCTTCCAGATGGGCCCCAGTGACACCTCTTCAAAGTCCATGCCCATGGTACCCTGGTCCTGCCTGCCATGTGAGGTCCACAGCAGTGGTCCTGGAATGAGTGGCTCTCTCCTCGGTTTGCCTCCATTCTGACCCTGTGATGAGAAGGCCTTGTGGCAAAAGCAGCCCTGTCCTAACACTAGCCTGGCAGGTGACCCCTGGGAAGCAGGCTCTGCGACCCTCATCAGGTTTACAGACTGCAGCCCAGTCTTTATGCTGAGAGCCACTGAACTGCAAGTCCCAGCCACATGGACCCTGGACCTCCTACTCTCTGAGACAAGGAGGCTTTTCTTGTCCTTTGGTTTTGTTTGGGTTTTTTGCTTTGATTTATTTTCAGTGATATTGGGATTCAATCCAGGGCTTTGTAAATGAATAAAAACTCTTTATCTTCAGCATTGGCTTCAGTTCCTAGAGACAAGATCTCATATAGCCCAGGATGGCCCCAAACTGGCTGATGTAGCCAATGATGACCTTGAAGACCCAACCCTTCTGTTTCTAGCTCCCAAGTGCCAGGACTCTAAGAGCACATCACCATGTTTCCTGGCCCGAGTGAGTTAATAATAACTATGTGTGTGTTAATGTCAAAGAGACGGAGAGCTTGCCACTGCAGGAGGCAAAGCAGACTTTACACAGATTCCTGCCACCAGGGAGACAGATTTAAGTATAAGCTGTGCTCCACATGGAGCTGTGAAGAGAGATTTGGCATTTTCAGCAGGAAAGAGGGGGCAAAGCAGGAGGAGCAACGAAAGAGTGAGCGTCTGGGGACGCAGAATAAGAAATTACCAACAAAAATTTCTGACATTAAAGGCGTGCACCACCCCTCCCAGCAATTTTTCTTTTTGTATATTTTGATGTTTATTTTTGTTTTGTAGCCCAGGCTGGCCCTTAAATCACTAAATAGCTGAAGGTAGCCTCATGCCTGAACCTGATCCTCCTGCCTCCACCTCCTGAGTGCTGGGGCTATAGGGATGGTACACCACTGGTTTAGGATTGGAAACAGAGAGCTCATGCATGCTAGGGAAGGGTCTCAGTCCCTTATGCTCTGTTCAGTCCCTCCCATGCTGCTTCTACTTCACAAAATGACCCTCTGCTAAAAAAACAAGGCCAGGGTGGACATCCCATGTTATAGTAACTCACAGAACTTTGGCCAAACATGCTGGGCAACTGGAGAGTCTCCCCTTTTGATATATTCATTTCCACAATGAGCTGGAACTGAGAATCTGTGGTGGTTTAAATATGCTTGGCCCCGAGAGTGGCACTGTTAGGAGAGGTGGCCTTGTTGGAGTAGGCATGGCTTTGTTGGAGAAAGTGTGCCACTGTGGGCGTGGTCTTTGAGACCCTCCTCATAGCTGCCTGGAAGACAGTCTTCTCCTAGCAGCCTTCAGATGAAGATGTAGAACTCTCAGGTCCTCCAGTGCCATACCTGCCTGGACACTGCCATGTTCCCTGCCATGATGATAATGGACTGAACCTCTGAACCTGTAAGCCAGCCCTAATTAAATGTTGTCCTTTATAAGAGTTGCCTTGATTATGGTGTCTCTTCACAGCACTGGAAACCCTAACTAAAGTTGGTACCAGGAGTGGGATATCTAAGGCAACTTCAACTTTAACACCTTCTTGTTCCAATGTCTAGAATTCACACAAGATGTTCTGGGTTCCTCCAAAGGGCTGATTTTACTTCTCCAGCTCTGCCTGCTGTAGAATTCTAGGCTCTGGTTGACTCTACTCCATGGTTGTTCTTGGTGGTCATCCCATGGTATTGGCATCTCAAATTCAGTAGAGTCTTCTGTTGCAACTAGGCTTCACCTAGATCCTCTCATAGACTCTCTTCATGGTGCCCAGCCTCAGCTTCTTTGCATGGGCCATCAACTGCAACTGAGACTGCACCTTTACCAGTGGCCTTCCATGGTCTCTCACAGTGCCAAACCTCAGCTGCTATCATTGACCCCTTCATACCTTCAAAATCAGTACCACCTGGGTGACTCTTACACATTACCAAGTCCAGCTGCAGCACAAGGTACAACCTTGGCTATCTTTGAAACACAGCTTCTTTGTGCTCTCAGAAAACACTTCCCCGAAGTGATGCTGGTCTCTTCTTTATCACCACTAACTTCTTAGCTCCAGCTAACTATGATCATCAGTTGTCCCAGTAGTCTCCTTCTACCCTTGATTCTAAGGCCAAAGCCATAAGACTGAAGCTGCCAAGTTCTGCTGCTTGCTAGAACTGGAACATGGGCTCCTTTGTTCTATTACATTATCATTAGCTTTCTGTTTTCCTACTCTTTCACTGCCTAAACTTGGCTGTCCTGGAACTTGTCTGTAGACTCACTTTGAACTCAAAGATCTGCATGTCTCTGAAGTCTGGGATTAAAAGTGTATATCACCACTGCTGGAGTTTATTCTGTAGGCTCAGCAGATCTGTTTGTCTCAGTCTCCTGGGATTAAAGGCATGTACTACCATGTCTGGACCTAAGCTTTTCATGGCTACTATTCCTCAAGATCTGGATCAAAAACCTGTATCCTCCATTTCTGGATTTTAGTTCATTCCAGATTAAAAGTCCAAATGAAAACAATAACCAGGTAATAACAAGTATCATGTCATAACTATTTCTTGTTCAACTGCAGAAGCATAAACAATATGCGTATTGATCTTGCCCCAAGGTCACTACTTTCTTAATCTGTTTATCTCCTTAAACACAGGATTCAACTCCATTCTACTTCCTGGTGCTGCTTTATTACTTGAACCATACATTTTGTACTTTTACTTTCGAGGCTTGCCACACATGATCAAAATGCTCTTCATGAGACTGAACTAGAAAACAAAGTCTCTATTGGGCTTTTTTTGAGACTTCTTTTGTCAATGCAATTAATATAAATCTATTAATATAAATATTAGCCTCAGGAAGACACTCCAGAGAAGGGCAAAAAGCAGCCACATTCCTCACCAAAATATCACAAAAACAGTCTCTAGGCCACATACTGAAATTCTTCTCCACTGAAACCTCTTACATGAGGTTTGCACAGTTCAATTCACCCTCAGAACCATATTCCTACTAGGATGGTCCATTAAGCCCAACTTAAAGCATTGCATTGCTTTCCAAAGTCCCCAAATCCGTATTCTGCCAAACAAAAGCATGGTCAGGCCTATCACAGCAATTCCCCAGTCCCTGGTGCCAACTTCTGTCTTAGTTAGGGTTTCCTTTGCTGTAACACAATGACCAAAGCAACTTTTGTAAAGGACAACATTTCATTGGGGCTGGCTTACAGGCTGAGAGGTTCAGTCCATTATCATCAAAGTGAGCATCCAGGCAAGCATGGGAGCTAGAGGAGCTGACTCAGCCTGTTGGAGGAAGCGTTTCACTGTGGGGTGGGCTTTGAGACCCTCCTCCTAGCTACACGGGACAGTCTTCTGTTCTTCAGAACAAGATGTAAAACATGTATGCATGCATGCTCGAGTCTTTGAGAGTGTGTGTGCATTTGTGTATGTGTATGTGTGCTTGTGTAGGGTATATATAAAGGCCAGAAGAAGATAGCAGAAATCTTGCATCTAAAGGTAACTGCACTGTGAACTGAGCCATCTTGCCCACTGGCTTTTTCTTAAGATGTGACTAGCTGTCATGTGCCTGTGCTTCTAAATCAACTGGACCACTGAGCAATGCTACCATACCACAGTGATACCAAGTATCTTTGGTTCTCAAAGATAGTCCTAAGCCTTTCTATAGATAGTTGTTGAAGGCTGAAGCAACCTTCCATAGGCATCTCATAGAGATCAAGTCATAAAGATGTGCCAGCTACCAGGTGTCTGGTGAAAGTGGAGCCTCCCCACAAGCTTGGCACAAGCATGCTTTCTCTAATGCCCCAGGGAATCTGGGATGAACTCTTTCATCGACTCTATGTTCTGAGACAAGAGAATCAGGAGTTAACTGCCAAGCCTGGGTGACACCTGTCTCCAAAAAAAATAAGAAAGAAAGAAAGAAAGAAAGAAAGAAAGAAAGAAAGAAAGAAAGAAAGAAAGAAAGAGAGAGAGAAGAAAAGAAAAGAAAAGAAGAGAAAAGAAAATGAGTAGAGAAGTCAGGTTGTGGTGGCACACACTTCTAATCCCAGCACTTGGGAGGTAGAGACAGGCAGATTTCTGAGTCTGAGGCCAGCCTGGTCTACAAAGTGAGTTCCAGGACAGCCAGGGCTTGAAAACAAACAAACAAACAAAAAGTGAGTAGAAGAAAGGAAAGAGGGAAGGGAAAGGAAGAAAGTGGGAACTGGGGAAGGGAGGGAAAAGGAGAAGGTTTTGGGAGTTTGGGTGCAGAGCCTGGGCATGAGCAGGCCAGGAGCTAACCTTCCGCAGCTTCGTTCTGGTCTGGTCCCCGACCCCCAGCTCTGGATGCAGTTACACAAGTATCTGCAGTTTTCTCAACAGCCAACGATAACACGGTGGAAGCAGAGAACTAAAGTCCAAACACAAAGGATGTAACTAATTCTGAAGAACTCCAAGTGAAAACCTGGCGTGCTGGCACATGCCTTTAGTCCCAGCACTTGGGAGGCAAAGGAAGGAAGATCTCTGTGAGTTTCAGGCCAGCTTGGTCTACAAATCAAGTCCCAGGACAGCTGGGGCTACACTGAGGAAACCTGTCCTGAAAACAAACAAACAAAAATTTCCAAATGAGCTTCTTTAAAATGAAGTGGTCCAAAATATACTCAAGACAGACTGAATTAGGGGCAAGTGAGGGTCCATCTGTACTGTAAGCCTGTGATTTGGGGAGGACTACAACCATCACCAAAACCTGGGCATTTGTCAACGTGCCTGAGGTTAGTACCTCAGAAATAACAATATTCAATTCATTGTGAGGACAGTACACAGTGACATGAATAAATATGCTATAATAATTTCACTGGGGAGGCAGGGGCAGGAGGATTATTTTGAGTTCGAAGCCAGCTGAGGCTACATATCAAAATAATAAATCAGGACAGGTATGTGCAGATCATTTGGGAACCTGCTTGCCTAGCATCCTGTAGGCCTTCCATTTAATCCCCTGCACTGCATAAAACTAAGCTCCCTTCTGTGTTCCTAGCATTCTGGTGTTAAAGACAGACGATCCAAGGCTACCTGCACTAAATTCAAATCAGAGTAAATTCAAATCAGTTTGAGCTACAGCAAATCCCATCCAAAAGAATGCTTGCGGCCCTTCATCTGTGTCTTTTGGTAGTATATCATCCGTGTTTGGTAATTTAGGACTTTTTTCCTTTTGGTTTGGAACCTTATGTATTTATTTACTTGAGACAAATGTAGCCTTGTCAGGCCTTCATCTTGCTGAGACCTGCCTGCCTCTGCCTCCTCGGGGACTGGGATTGAAGATGTGCGACACCATCCTTGGCTTCTGCTTTCAATTTTAAGAGAGAGTAAAATGATTTTTATTCACTAATAACTAAAAGTTCATTTCTAGACTGTTCTTTTTCAGGCATACTTTGCTTTTTTAGAAAGCATCGCCCTATCACAGGAGGCCAACTCATGTTCAGATGCAGCAGTGTGAAGTCAGTTATGAAACTTCTCATGGGGAAGATGGTCCCAACACCTTTCAGAGAACAGCTGTGGTTTCCTTCCATTTATTCTTGAAGGGTTTGATGAGAACAGCATTCCCAAGATTCCCAAATTTCCCATTAACCTTCCCCATAGAAACTGATAGGAAACTGCCCCTATTCTAGAAAGAATCTCAGTCCTAGGCAACCATTAGAGAAGATGCCTGCAGATCAACAGCTGGCCTTCAGGCACGCTGCCGAGACTCACTGGATGGATTTCCCCATGGTGAAAGGAGAGAACCAACTTTTTTTTCTCTTTGTCTTTTTGAGACAGGGTTTCTCTGTATAGCCCTGGCTGTCCTGGAACTCACTCTGTAGACCAGGCTGGCCTCGAACTCAGAAATCCACCTGCCTCTGCCTCCCAAGTGCTGGGATTAAAGGTGTGCACCACCACTGCCAGATGAGAACCAATTTCTAAAGGTTAGCCTCTTACCTAATGATTACATGTGTTGTGGGACACACACATGCACACAATTACACATAAGTAAATGTATATATAATTACCTTTAAAAAGAAAAACAAGTATTTATTTTATATATGTGAGTACACTGTCGTTGTCTTCAGACACACCAGAAGAGGGCATCAGATCCCATTACAGATGGTTGTGAGCCACCATGTGGTTGCTGGAAATTGAACTCAGGACCTTTGGAAGAACAGTCAGTGCTCTTGACTGCTGAACCATCTCTCCAATCCCCTATAATTAACTTTTTACGTTGTTCTTGTAGAATTCTACCCTCTGTGGGCAAAGTAAAGTCCAAATTAATTTGACTTCCAGGTTGACTTTGGAGAATTTGTCTAGTCAGGGTTTCTATTGCTGGGGGAAACACTGGCTAAAAACAGCTTGACTAGGGAGTTGATTTCAGCTTAAAGCTCTCAGGTCATAGCCACCACTGAGGGAAATCCAGGCAGAAGCTGGAGGCAGGAGCTGACACACAGGCCATGAAGGAGAGCTGCTTATCGGTTTTCTCCTCATGGCTTGCTCAACCTGCTTTGATAAAATAACTAGGATCACCAGTCCATCATAAGCACCACCCATAATGGGTTGGGCACTCCCAAAGCAATCATTAATCAGAACAATGCACTACAAACTTGCCTATAGGTAAATCTTGTGTGTGTGCATGTATGTATGTATGTGTCTGAGTATATGTATGTATGTATATGTATATGTGTGTTCCTGAGTATATGTATGTGTGTGTGCCTGAGTGTATATATGTATGTGTGTGTTCCTAAGTGCATGTATTATGTGTGTGTGTATGTGTGTATGCCTGAGTGTATATATTTGTGTCTGTGCTGAGTGTACATATTTGTGTGTGTGCACATGTGTGTGCCTGACTATATTTGTGTGTGTATGTGTGCCTAAGTGTTTGTATATGTGCTACAGGTTAGAAGAGAAATTACAGGTGGTTGTAATGGACCCAGTGCGGACCAAACCCAGGTCCTCAACAAGAGTAATAAGTACTCATAATGCCTGAGACATTTCTTCATCCCATACAGGGAAATTTTTATCAAGGAAGCATTTTGTCAAATGAAAGTTCCTTGTCCCAAATGACCCTAGATTGTGTTAATGTAACAAGAGCATCAACCAGGACAGGCTTATATCTTTTTGTGGTGCCATCTTGACCACTGGTTACATAAAATTATGGGAAGAGTAGACTTTTAATGGCAAAGTAATATATTGTAGACTTGGACCACAACTAGCTAGAGGAAAAAAATTGCGACTTGCAGAGGCCACAAGTTCTGGCCACCACAAGGTTGCCACATGCATCTCATTCCAAAGCCTGACCTGAACCCTCCCTTATCTCTCTCTGAGTCTGCTCTTCCTCCTCCTGAGACCCAGAAGTCCCACCTTTTTCCTTTTGCCCAACAATTAGCTTCCACCTTCTTTATTGACCAAATCAGGAACCAGTTAAGGAAACAGGACCTCCCCATACATCCATCCACTGCCCTCTGCCCTCGTGCATGCCTAGGTGACCACAGTTGTCCTTGCACAGAGATAAACTTTAAAACACTTGCCCCCCTGGAGATTAGACTATTTACTGCTTTCCCACTAGTCTTTCCTGGTGTATGTTTGGGTTTTTTAAATGTTTTATTACATTTATCAACTGATTTGAGGGTTCGGGAAAGGGATTTGGGGACAATAGAAGCCACAGCACATACTTGGGGGTCAGAAGACAATTTGGGGATTCAATTTTCTCCTTCTACCATGTGCTGAACCCTCTAGCCTTGTTGTTAGTTGTTTACTGTTTTGTGGTAGGGGGTTGGGTTTGAGACAGGGTCTTGCTATGTAGTCCTGGCTGTCCCCAAACTAACTATGTAGAGTCTGGAATTCATAGAAATCTGCCTGCTTTTAACTCTCGTGGTTTTGGCAGGATGGACCAGTTTTTGTTCTACATCCACAGCTGGCCTCAAACTCATTGTGAGTCCAGGCTAGCCCCCAACTCAAAGCAATGCTGTCATTCAACTTCTCCAGTGTCAGGGATACAGGTATGAGCCATCAGGTCTAGCAGCTTATTTTTCTCCTTTTTCTCCATATACAACCTTGCATGTCAGATCTCTGTCTCTCAGTGTTCTCTCTCTCTCTCTCTCTCTCTCTCTCTCTCTCTCTCTTTCACACACACACACACACACACACACACACACCTGTATTTCACTTCCCTTAGCAATTATTAATAAATTAGCATTCTGGCCTGAGCTAGCTTCAGTTAATAAACATTTGTTTCTAATCTCTGAAATTACAGTAAACATTCTTATGCAAATATATTTGCATTTGTGCATTTTAAATGTTGTTTATTTCTTCCCTGCTTACTACTAAGGAGGATGGAAAATAGCTCAAGAGTATTTTGTGATTTGCAGATAATACAAGCAGGAGACAAGAATGAAGTTGTCAGAACATTTACAAGAGAACTAAGCTCCAGTGCTTTTCAGAGAGGGCAAGACTTATAGGGGCTTTGTTACATGGGATCCGAAGGCTTCTGCACACATTCTGTTTGAATCTCAGGACTCACTGGAGCCTCCTTGGTAGCAGGAAGTGAAAGCAAAGCCAAGGTAAGCCATTTCTTTCCTAAACAGTCCCCACCCACCCACCAAATCATCCTTCAGCTTTCTATTTTAAACAAGATTTACTACAAATGCTGTTTCATGACGCTTTTTTTAATGTTTTCTCTTCTTTTTTACTTTATCATACTTTTTCAGTCTTCTCTACTTTTTTGTTTTTTTGTTTTGTTTTGGTTATTGGTTTTTGGTTTTTTGAGACAGGGTTTCTCTGTATAGCCCTGGTTGTCCTGGAACTCACTTTGCAGACCAGGCTGGCCCCGAACTCAGAAATCCACCTGCCTCTGCCTCCCAAGTGCTGGGATTAAAGGCATGCACCACCACTGCCCGGCAGTCTTCTCTATTTTTAAAAGTATTTTAAAAGTATACATGTGAGTTCCTGTATGTATGTATATATGTATGTACACCACATGAATGCCTGGTACCCTCAGAGACCAAAAAAGGGTTTCAAATCCCCTAGAACTGAAGTTACAGACAGTTGTGAGCTCCAATGTGAATTCTGGAAAATAAAATCCAGGTACTGTGAAAGAGCAGCCAGTGCTCATAACTGACGAACCATCTCTCCTGACCCACATTTTTAAATGTTAATTTTTTTTTTCTGTTTAGCTGGATGGTGGTGGTGAATGACTTTAATCCCAGCCCTTAGGAGGCTGAGGCAAGCAGATCTCTGAGTTCCTGGCCAGCCTGTTCTACAGAGTCAGAAACTCAGACTCGAATGACAAAAACAAAAACAATTTCTTCACTTATTTATTGTGGATGGTATGGAGAAGAGGGTGTTTATGCTGTACAACACACATACATAGAGGTCAAAGAACAATCCAGTGGAGTTAGCTCTCTCCTCTACCTTTCTGTGGGTTCTGGGACTGAACTCAGGTCAGCAGGCATACAGGGCAAGTGTCTTTACCTGTGGAGCCACCTCACCGGCCTCTGTCCTGTCTGTTTTGACTTTTGAAATCCTTTCTGCAGGGCTGGAGAGATGGCTCTGGAGTTAAGACCACTTCCTGCTCTTCCAGATGGTCTGAATTCCAGTTCCCAGCATTTATGTCAGACAATTCACAACCATCTGTAACTCTAGCTCCGGGGACTCAAATACCCTCTTCTGGCCTCTGGACAACCACACATACACATCATGCATTTACACAGGCACACATATATACCATTGCAAATATATATTAGCATTATATATTTTTTAAAAATATTGTTTCCTTGCAGATCCAGGGCAAAACCTACAACCTCATGGGTGGCAAGCAGACAACTCCACCACTGATGACCTCACAGCCGGATGACCCTTGGCTCTGGCGCTTGCTAGGGGAGTAATCTACCAGACAGGCACCAAGCTCTGGCCTTAAGTTTTAGTAGAAATCAGCTTGACCTGACCTCCACACTAGCCTAAGTAAGAAGCAAGTCATCTATGGCTGCAGAGTTTTCCAGAAGTCACACTTGGGGAAACACTACACCATGGTCTAGAGAGGAAGGCCAGGCACTCCAGACTGGAGAGACTTGGAGAAACTTCTTGTATCTGAACTCCTCTCAAGACCTCTATGAGGCTGGCTTGCCCAGGCACTTGGAAGATGGAGGCTGGAGTTCATGGTCATCCTGACCAACATGAGTCAAATGCCTATAAGGACAGATAACAACAGCAGTAATGGAGAAGGGCGACTGGAAATTCCAAGAGAAGTACAATTCACTACTCGTTGGGATGAACTTTTCTGCTGTTTGTTTTGTTTCTGTTCCTTGAGACAGAGACTCACTATGTAATTAGTCTCGACTGGCCTGGCATTTGCTATGTAGGCTGGCCTTGAACTAATCATGTATGTGTGTGTGTGTGTGTGTGTGTGTGTGTGTGTGTGTGTGTGTGTCACTGGGTGGTGGTGGCCAGAGGCAGAGGCAACCAGCAGTACAGGCAGTGAAGGCGCATTCCTTTAATCCCAGCATTTGGAAGGCAGAAGCAGGCAGATTTTTTGTGAGCTCAAGACAAGCCTGGTCTACAGAGCGAGTTCCAGGGCAGCCAGGGCTATACAACAAAACCCCGTCTCAAAAACAGAAACAAACAAACCCAACTCCACAAAATGCACAGGAGGTATGTGCTGACCCTTAAGCCCATTAAGTTAGGTTACTTCTTTCTTCCATCCTCCCCAGAGACAACCCCCAGGGTATCTTCAAATAGACTCAGAAGAGAGGCCTGGAACTAGATCCTCACTCTGGAAGTTGTCAGTATTTTTTACACCACCACTTCAGTATCTAGTTACAACTGTCTCTGAAGATTCTCAAGAAAGAGATGACAGCCTGAGGGTTGGAGAGATGGCTTGGTGCTTACCGTGCTTGCTGACTTTGCAGAAGGCTCCAATTCAGTCCCCAGCACTCAAGCCAGGCAGTCGAGAACCACCTACAGCTCCGGGAGATCGGATGCTCTCTCTGGACTCAACAGGGCAGCTGCACGCACATGAGCATACACAGAGACACACAGCATACACATAATTAAAACATAAAATAGAGGGCTGGAGAGAGGGCTCAGCAGATAAGAGCACTGGCTGCTCTTCCAGGGAACATGAGTTTATTTTCCAGCACCCACATGGCAGCTCACAACCATCTGTAACTCTAGATCCAGGGAATCTGATGCCTTCTTCTGGCCCCCATGGGCACTGTATGCACATAGTGGATAGCTGTGCATATAGGCAAAGCACTGATACACGTAAAAAAAAATTTTAAAGTCTTTTTTAAAAAGTCATTCAGCATAGGCAGGCTAGGCACTCCCAAGATGAGCCCTGCCTGGTGCCAGAGGCCTGGGAGCCTCTAAGATGAGCAAGTAAGCAGTGGAGAGATGGAAAGAAAGAGAAGCAGATGGGTAGGTGCACAATGAAGAGACATGGAGTTGGAGCCCCAAGGATAGAGGACCACACTAATATGAGCAGCCTGAGATGCCACCCGAGGCCATGTTTGGGTCTGTGGCTTTACAGCAGCGGGGTCCTGTGTCAATGTCCATGGCCCACGGTACCATCAAAGGCCATGGGGACATTCCTGATCTGGGCTGCCATCTGAGACCATGCTGCCATCTGAGGGCTCCACAGAGCTGGCCCTACCCCTTACCTGGGCAGTGCTGGAGAGCTGGCCCCAAAGGCATGAGTTGGGGGTGGGGAGACTTTCAGCCTGACCAACTCAGCTACCACTCAGGCCCAAATCTAGGGCTTTGAGTTTGACCACCTCAACATCTACCCTGTCTGTGAAGTGTTAGAGCATGTGAAAGGGCCAGTTCTGCCAAACCAAGGCTGCATGATGTCCACAACACAGGGCAACTGGAAGATATCTAGGAAGAGTATTGATGAGGATCCAGGATTGGTAGTATAGCAGAAGCCAGAGACTTCAAACTAGACGGGTAACTCACTGCAATGAACATGTGCCAAAAAAAAATCCAAAAAAGTTGTTTGGGCAAAACGATTTACTGTGGGGTACATGGTGATACACTGCAGCTTCCATGGAGAGATTTGCTTATATGTTTGTTTGTTTGTTTGTTTGTTTGTTTGTTTTCTTTGGGGACGGTTTTCAAGAGCAGAGAGCAGATTTGGAGGAATTGGGAGATGAATGGAATTGAGGGACATTATGTGAATCAACAAAGAATATGTTTAAAATAATAAATAAACCTAAAAAAATAAAAAGTGGTATCCTTGTAAGAAACAAATCTCAGCCTCTCTTTAAAAAAGCCAACTGAAATGCTGGGCAGCGGCACCCTCATCTAAAACTTACGTCTACATAGAGTGTGGTGGAGCATAGTTGTAATTCCAGCACACAGAAGACAGAGATGGGAGGATCAGAAGTTCAGGGTAACCTTGGCTACTTAGTGTCAGATCAGCTTGGGTCTCCCCTGAGGATCTAGGGAAATATTGACATCACAGCTAGCCAGGCAGTGACTCAGCAGGGAGAGGCACTTTCCTGGTATCTTAGCTTGCTGAACCATATATAGGTGGTTGATTGTACTGCAGTCCTTCATCTTGTCCTGACCTACAATGATACTAAAGATGGCTGCATAAACCCTTTACCACATTTGGTAGATGGTGTGTCCAGAGGCATGCAGGGCTCTTTGCAGCCTGCAGGAGCAGACTGGCAGGATGTCAAGTGTTTCACAAACAGAAACATTATCAATGTTTGGACAAATCAGGTATTTTTCCCCTCTTAAGATTACACAGTGATGTATGCCAAGCTCCAAGTGATTGGTGAAGGCTCACTATGCCTTTTATGCCAAAAATAGGAGAGACAGGGATGCAGGTGCACTGCTCAGAGGTTCAGACTGCTGGGGACACTGGAGTGGAATCAACAATGCACAAAGAAAGAAGAAGGCTGGAGGTGCTCACAGATGGGAGGACAGTCAGATTTTTTCCTGGATACGTGAAGATTTCCCTGGTCCCAAGCCCTGGATCTGTTTGCTTTTATGGCTCTTCTGGTCCTCAGCATGTCAACCGTCTTGCTATTAAGAGGGTGTGTCTTTTAGCATATAAGTGAATTATGATGAAGTAACAAGTAGTCTGGCAGCCATCTTGGATCTAACCTGTTTTGACTGGACCACAACAAGCTTCCTGTCAGAAAAGTAATAAGATTAGAGTGGGGTAGATATTCAGCAAAGTCACAAGGCCAGTAATGAGGATGTCAGAGGGATACCATCAGCACCACCAACACCATCAGCACCACCAACACCATCGGCACCACCAACACCATCAGCACCACCAACACCATCAGCACCACCAACACCACCAACACCATCAGCACC
>NW_022196901.1:20358055-20360394 GCF_008632895.1 Mastomys coucha | reverse complement strand
ACACCACCCTGATGTGTTTTACTTTGTACTTTTTTTTTTGTCTTGAGGCAGCGTCTCATGTAGCTGAGACTGAAATCCAACTTGATAAGCAGCCAAAGATAGTCTTGAACTTGCCAAGAATGACTTTGAAATCCTGATCCTCCTGCCTCCACCTCCTGAGTGCTGGGATTGCAGGCATGAGCCACACCCAGTTTATGAATTGTTGGAAATCAAAACCCAGAACAAGCCTGCTACCACCCGCGCTTTGTCCCCAGCCCCCAACATTATTTTCTAATTACTTTCATATGACAACTACTATTACAGAAGATGGAATGATTCAGGGAGTCAGTTAGTCTTTTGAGACCGTATTTGCAAAGATCCTGTCTACTTTTTAAAAGATAGCCAATACAGGCACTGAGAATTCAAGTACATTTCCAGAAGGTTACTTGGGTCTGACTGACACTCGGAACTGCTCACTAAGTCTTTTCTTAACATGATGGACTAGGGCCTCAAAGCCCAGGAAGGACTTTGTGTTCCCTGAGTTAATTAGGAAGCACCTGAACCAGCTCCACCCATTCCAGCTGACACCACACGCACAGTTCCTAAACTGGTAGACACTTTGCCTTCGGAAAGATCCAGCCAAGCAGGGGAGTGGAGGAGCCTTCCGGCTAGTTGACTCAGAAACTATAACTGCTTAGCTGTCCACTCCACTTTCTGCCTGTCCAGAAAATATTCTGTTAAAGGCCCTTATCTAAAGGCAGGAGAGAAATTCCAGCTCTGAATAGACTGCTGGCTTGGAGCCTTGGTCTACCCACCCAGGGCTAGCCATCTTGAGCAAGCTTCTTATTTCTATAATTCTTCCTTGTGTGTAAAATGGTCTTTAACATTAAATAAGTAGATCCCACATTGATTTTTAGGAGCATGCAGCCCACTTGGTGACATGGGGAAGCATGTTTATGGTGGATTCTCTGTAGTCAGCAACTTCAATTCTTGCTGATGATTTGATGCTGTTGATGGTGGTACTGATGGTGCTGGTGGTGCTGATGGTGCTGGTGGTGCTGATGGTGCTGATGGTGTTGGTGGTGCTGATAGTGCTGGTGGTGCTGATGGTGCTGGTGGTGCTGATGGTGTTGATGGTGCTGATAGTGCTGGTGGTGCTGATGGTGCTGGTGGTGCTGATGGTGCTGATGGTGTTGGTGGTGCTGATGGTGCTGGTGGTGCTGACGGTGCTGATGGTGTTGGTGATGTTGGTGGTGCTGATGGTGTTGGTGGTGCTGATGGTGTTGATGGTGCTGATGGTGCTGGTGGTGCTGATGGTGCTGATGGTGCTGATGGTGTTGGTGGTGCTGATAGTGCTGGTGGTGCTGATGGTGCTGGTAGTGCTGATGGTGCTGATGGTGTTGATGGTGCTGATGGTGCTGGTAGTGCTGATGGTGCTGGTGGTGCTGATGGTGCTGAAGGTGTTGGTGGTGCTGGTGGTGCTGATGGTGCTGATGGTGTTGATGGTGCTGATGGTGTTGGTGGTGCTGATGATGCTGGTGGTGTTGATGGTGCTGGTGGTGCTGATGGTGTTGGCAGTGCTGAATGGTGGTGCTGATGTGTTGGTGGTGCTGATGGTGTTGGTTGTAGTGATGATGCTGGTGGTGCTGATGGTGTTGGTGATGCAGATGGTGTTGGTGGTACTGGTAGTAGTTTATTTACTTTTTTATTTATATGGTTGGTTGTGGCAGAGACTTACATTGCCAAGGCTGACCTTGATCTCCTAATTCTCCTGTTTCCACTTCCCAAGACATTATAGACATGTGGCGTCATACCCAGTAACAGGAATGTGCCACAGTAGCCAGTTACAGGCATGTGTCACAGTACCCAGTCACAGGCATGTGCCACAGTACCCAGTTACAGGCATGTGCCACAGTACCCACTTACAGGCATGTGCCACAGTACCCAGTTACAGGCATGTTCCACAGTACCCAGTCACAGGCATGTGCCACATTACCCACTTACAGGCATGTGCCACAGTACCCAGTAACAGGCATGTGTCACAGTACCCACTTACAGGCATGTGTCACAGTACCCAGTCACAGGTATGTGCCACAGTACCCAGTCACAGGCATGTGCCACATTACCCACTTACAGGCATGTGCCACAGTACCCAGTAACAGGCATGTGCCACAGTACCCAGTAACAGGCATGTGTCACAGTACCCAGTCACAGGCATGTGCCACAGTACCCAGTAACAGGCATGTGTCACAGTACCCACTTACAGGCATGTGCCACAGTACCCAGTTACAAGCATGTGCCACATTACCCAGACACAGGCATGTGCCACAGTACCCAGTTACAGGCATGTGCCACACACA
>NW_022196901.1:20351535-20357634 GCF_008632895.1 Mastomys coucha | reverse complement strand
ACAGGCATGTGCCACATTACCCAGACACAGGCATGTGCCACAGTACCCAGTTACAGGCATGTGCCACATTACCCAGACACAGGGATGTGCCACAGTACCCACTTACAGGCATGTGCCACAGTACCCAGTTACAGGCATGTGCCACACACAGTACCCACTTACAGGCATGTGCCACGGTACCCACTTACAGGCATGTGTCACAGTACCCAGTCACAGGCATGTGCCACAGTACCCAGTAACAGGCATGTGCCACGGTACCCACTTACAGGCATGTGCCACAGTACCCACTTACAGGCATGTGCCACAGTACCCAGTTAATGTAGTACTGGGGTTGAACCTAGGGCTCAGTCTTTCCATGTAGCTCAGACTGCTCTTGAACTTATAGTAATCCTCCTGTCTCTGTTTCCAGAGTTCTGGGATGGCAAGTATGTACTGCCATGCCTGCTGAATCTTTAAGGTTTTGGTAATTGTATCTTTAATTTCTGCTTTATCAGTTGAGTTCCCTGTGGTAACAGAGCACCTGCCAAGTTTCTGGCCCTGTGCTAGTGTTCTCCACCCCCACCAAACTGCTGAGGTCACCCTTCCCTCCAGGCTGGCTCTGGGTGTTGGTATCAGAAGGTTGCAGGTTGCAATGTCTTTGGATGGTAGGGGTGATAGACTCATTGGCCCAGCTGCTGTAGGGATCAGAACTAAGGAATTTGAGAGTAGACACTTGAAGTACTGAGGTAAGGGACAGACCCACACTCTTCCAGAAGCCTCCCTATAGTGACATCAAGGAGAGGAGAGTACAGTGGACCTCCCTACCACTAGCATTTACATGAAGGAACTCAGATGATCAGAGGCTGAAAAGATTGGGACAGGCCAGGTGGTGGTACATGCTTTTAATCCCAGCATTCAGGAGACAGAGGCAAGCAGATCTCTAAATTTGAGGCCAGCCTGGTCTACAGAGCAAGTCCCAGGGCATCCAAGACTATACAAAGTATCCGTCTGGGGAGGGAGGTGGGGGGGATGGGGGAGGAAGGAAGGAAAAAGCCATCACTCCAAGCCTTATTACCTGAGTCCCATCCTTAAAGCTGGAGCAGAAGCCTGCTGAGATGTGGTCCAGCACCCTTTCTATGAGACAGAGGGAATGGCAGCAGAGTCTCAGGGATGCTAAAGAGCCAGGTAGGGTGGAGCACACAGAAGAAGTGAAATCTGCCTCTGCTCGGAGGAAAGGACTGTCCTCTTACCTCTGTACAGGGACACACAAAAACTTTTTTAAAAACACTGGAACAGTGTATCTGTACTGAACATGAATGGACTCCTCATAACACTTTGAGACAAATGCAATAGGGTTTCAAGTTCAAAGCCTGCCTAGGCTACAAGGTAACACCTTGTCTCAAAAGAGGAGGGTGTGTGTGTAAGAGAGAGAGTTATAGAGAGCTAGAATTCAATTCCCACCACCCATGTCTTAGCAGGATGTGACTATCTGTAACTGCAGTTCTTCGGGCACCAGGCACAAACACACCTGCAGGTATTCACACATATGCACAAATAAAACTAAATCTTTGTTTCTGGGGCTTACTATGTAGACCAGGCTGTCCTCAAACTTGCAGTAACCTATCTGCCTCTGTTTCCAAAACACTAGAGTTAAAGGTGTACAGCAATCACGCCTGGCTCAAAATCTTTAAAAATATATATTAAAAGTTGTCTTTGTATTCTCATTATTATTGGAATTAAGTTTTTTCACATGAAGCCAGGTGCCTAGTGTGCAGGTAATCAAGTGTCTTGTCCAAGGTCATTAGCAGCTCAATGCCACCTTCTACTAGCTAAAGTATCGACGGCAGCAGGTGATAATGTTGAGTAGGGGTAACATTTAGCAGTTGATCCTGAAAGGATAAGTCACTTTCTCCTTTTCTGATTTGAAGAAGGGTTATAATGAGGTCTCACCATGTAGCCATACTTGCCTAAAATCCACAATGTCCTGTATCAACCTCCAGAGTCACTTTTTTCAGATAGCTGAGTGGGTGTTTGGATTTCTAGCAGGAGGGCAGTGGCTGGCTGACCTGGAGAAGCCTGCACCATAATTCTTTAAGGAATTCAGCTCCAGAGAGATGGACTGCGAACCCTGAGCTGCACAGGAGATCAGAGTCAGGGGCAGGGGGCAGAACAGCCTTGGAGCAGGGACAGGCCAGCTTGACCCTTGTAATAAACACCTGAGGACTGGCAAAGACCAGTCCCGAGCCACCCAAGCTCCCAGTCTCACAAGCTCTTTAATCCTGAAGGCATAGCTGCTGAAGTACCACTGAGCAAATTGGAAGGGCTTCCTGGAGTGAAAACGGGGATTGTTACCATGGAATGTCACAGAGAGTGACATGAAAAAGCACAGTAAGCAAGTGCACACCTTTAATCCCAGAACTCAAGAGACAGGTAGGAGAAGCTCTGAGTTTAAGGTCGTTCTGGTCTACAGAATGAGTTCCAATAGAGTTAGATGTACATAGTGAGACCTTGTCTCAGAAAAAAGCAGGGGGGGTTGGGGAAGGGAGAGAGAGAGAGAGAGAGAGAGAGAGAGAGAGAGAGAGAGAGAGAGAGAGAGAGAGAGAGAGAGAGAAACAGAAAAAAGCAAGCAAGTTTGTATGTATACAAAGTGTGGTGTTTGCACCAGGGAAAGGCCTCACTCAGGCAGAGAGGTGCCTGCCTCCTGCTTAAGGGGCTCTTTGATGTACAGTAAGCATGATGACCTTGAACTCCTGATCTTCCGGCCTCTAGCTTGAGAGCTGGGATTAGAGGTATGGGTCACCATGCCAGGACTATAGGGTGCTAGAGATTGAACCCAGGGACTTAAGCATGCTAGGAAAGCACTCTAGCAGCTGAGCCTCATCTCCAGCCTGTGCAGCTTAGGTGTCCGCACCCCGGACAGCGGAGTAAACCTCCCAGAGACCCACCTGCTAAGGATAGCCTTGTGGTGCCTACACATCAATGCAACTGACAGAAAATCTACATTGATACATATTCCTTTAACATCCAGCAATAGAACTGTAAAACAAGAAACTTCAGTAAGGACATGACGCCATGGTTAAAAGACAAGAGAGGGCTTGCTTTTCTGAAGTTCCAGCAAGGCAGTAAGATGGCTCAGCCAAGAAAACTGCTTGCAACACAAGCCTGGTGATCCCCGTCAGTCCCCGAAACCCACATAAAGGTAGGAGAGACCAGACTTCAGAAAGGTGGCCTCCGCCTTCATCCTGCAAGGATGTATACGAACACAGCAAACGAACAACAACATATAAGCAATGCCTATGGTAGTCCGCACCTTTAATTCCAGACAGTGAAACCCTGTCGCAAAAATAAATAAGAAATGAAGCTCTGATTACAGCCCCAAGTGGTAGAACACAGCTGTAACCCCAACACTTGAGAGGAGGTAGGTAGGAGCCGGAGAGGGGAGCGGGAGTTGGAAGTCTGTCTTCAGATGCATAGTGAGTTATGAGGCCAGTCTGTGCTATGGTAGACTCTAGCAAAAACAACAAAAGCAGTGTGGGGATGTAGGCCAGTTGGTAGAATACTTACTTAGTATTGTAGTAACAGTATAAGTAAGCCATTAAGAAACTGTTTCCTCTGGGTTAAGAGAGTTAACTCTGTGTCCTGAATAGAGACCTACATTCCAGTAAAGCAGGTCCTAGCTAAGGGGCCACTCTGAGAAGGTAGGTTCACCTGAAGTGTGTTAAGCAGATAGGAGGGATCATTATCCCTTTAATGAGATGATATACTTTTCCTTCCCAGAATTCCTGCCCCCTGATAGAGGCTCTGTAAGATGCCTGGGGTTCTGTTGGGTCCTCACACTTTTTTGAATTCTTTTTTTTTTTTTTAAAGATTTATTTATTTATTTTATGTGTATGAGTACACTGTAGCTGTACAGATGGCTGTGAGCCATCATGTGGCTGCTGGACACTGAACTCAGGACCTCTGCTTGCTCTGGCCCAACTCATTCCAGAGTAATACACTATAGCTGTCTTCAGATGCACCAGAAGAAGGCGTCAGATCTCATTACGGGCGGTTGTGAGCCACCATGTGGTTGCTGGGATCTGAACTCAGGACCTTTGGAAAAGCAGTCAGTGCTCTTACCCGCTGAGCCATCTCGCCAGCCCACTTTTTGAATTCTTATGCTTTTGATTTTCTTCTGTTTTGACACTGGACAGCACCAGAGTATGTTTCTCTGCCTCCCTGGGCTTTCCTGTTCTTTCTCACAAACTCCTCTCCTTGCCATGTGGCCGCTTGACCTCCATCTCTAACTCACATAGCATGGCGCTCTCTCTCGCTCTTTTTCTTTCAAATTTTACTGTGTATGGATGAATGTTTTGCTTGCATATATGGACATGCACCATATTCATGTCTGTTGCCTGCAGAGTCCAGAAGCAGATTAGACCCCTTAGGACTAGAGGCATAGTTGGTTGTGAGCCTCCATGTAAGTGATTAGAAACAAACTTGGGTCCTCTTTATTTAAGAGCAGCCAATGCTTTTAGCCTCTGAGCCATCTCTGTAGTCCTGTCTCTCCCTCTTAAACTCCTACCTAAGAATCTATAATAAAAATTTCAACAAACGCCAGGCAGTGGTGGCACATGCCTTTAATCCCAGCACTTGGAAGGCAGAGGCAGACGGATTTTTGAGTTCAAGGCCAGCCTGGTCTACATAGTGAGTACCAGGACAGTAAGGGCTACACAGAGAACCCTGTCTCGAAAAAAAAAAAATTCAACAAACAAAAATGTCCTCACTGTCAGTGGGCTGCGGTGTTCTTCTGGTCTGAGAGATGACCCTAAAACACAGGCCTGGCTCAAAGAGGCTTTGGTGGTTAGTGGGGTTCCCTGGCTCCCCAAGGAAGGCTTCACTCTCAAAGATACCCCAATATTCTGATGCCACTAGCTTTCAAGAGGCCATGAATTTGATCCCCAACAGGGCATAAACTGGGCATGTCTACAGTCCTAGCACTCAGGATGCTGAGGCAATAGGTCGTTCTTGGCCATGGAGTGAATTGGAAGCCAGCCTGGGCTGCATAAGATTTTGGATCAACAAACCATTTTTTTTTAAGTTGCTCTAACTAACAGAGGCCACATGCAGCAGGGTTGAGGAAGAGCATGGTGGGCTCCTTCTGTTGCCCACAGCCCACACACCTTGCATCCTGGCAGCTGAGCTCCTCAGATATCCGAACTGGCTAGATGAAGCCATTTTCATGGGGCTCCATAGCCTTGGCAGACAGCCTTGGTTTTCTTACCAGAGTGCCAGAGACAGAACATGCTGTCAGGGTATGATTTTTTTTTTTTAACTACCAATGTAGGACTGGAGCTCTGAGCCCTGTATATAAATGTTAGTTTTCATAGCCTTAGATGACAAATCTAAGAGAAAGAGGGAGAGAAAAAGTGAGAGAGAGAGAGAGAGAGAGAGAGAGAGAGAGAGAGAGAGAGAGAGAGAGAATGTCATACACACACGAGTGTACTTGCTTGTAGGTATGTAAACTACCAAGTCATAAAATATAAGAACACTCCTGAAATTAAATAATGATGCCTTAGTGTGATTTTTGTCTACGTTTTTCTCTTTGTTTTTTAAATTCAGTTTATAGTTCTATTTCAATATTATTCTTTTTAACAACCCTGAGTCTAGATGTTCTTAAATATTTGCTTAGCTGGACACTGCCATGAGCTCTCAGGAGCTACGGGCATCTGGATTTAGCATCTGTCACTAAGCTGCTAATAGTGAGGACCTGCCTTCTCTTCTATGCTCTTATGGGAAGAGTAATTTCCTGAAAATAATGAGGACTTTAGAGGGAAAAAGGGATCTGGTTCAAACCCAAGCTTTACCACTGAGTGTCTCTGTATATCAGTGAAGCCTAGATCAGCTACAGGAGAGGAGATGTTCCAAATCAACCTCTGATCACCCTTCCTAGAAAAGGGAGGCCAGGTCTGGTGGACCTCCCAACACTCAGGATGCAGAGGCAGGTTGATTGCTGTGAGTTCCAGACCAATCTGGCCTATGTAGGGAGTTTCAACCTAGCCAAAGCTACATAGCGTGACTGTGGCTTTAAGAGAGAGAGAGTGGAGAGAGAGAGAGAGAGAGAGAGAGAGAGAGAGAGAG
>NW_022196901.1:20338193-20351525 GCF_008632895.1 Mastomys coucha | reverse complement strand
AGAGAGAAGACAGAAGGAAGGGAGGAGGGAGGAAGGGAGGGAGGAAGGAGAGGAGAGGAAGGAGAGAGCGAGAGGAGATGTGGGTTAGCACATTTCTCCTTCAGGTGAAACTCAGGCAGATGACTCAAGGAGAGGACCGTGTGCCTTTGTGTCTAGGACCCTGGGCTTCTTTCTGAAGGTTTTCTACTGAGTGTTACCAACTTCTCTTCGATAATCCAAGCTAGTGCATCAGCTCCTGACTTCTCTACACATTAGCTAAGGGCAAGGAAAAGGGAAAAGGCATGCCTTGTTCAGTAAGAACAATACTCAGACAGTCATGGCAGTGACAAGAGGGACTATATAGTGTGGCTTTTACAGAAAGATTGCAGAGGAGAGGGCAGGATAGAGCCTGGAGGGACTCCAGCCTAAGAGTACATTGAAATCCCTATGGAGAGCAACCCGTTCCCAGCCCCATGCAGCCCCACGCAGCAGGACATGCTAGGTTTCTACTGCCCTGAAAGTGTTTGTTGCCTCCATTGATTATTTCCACAAGAGTTGTTGATAACTGATTAACAAAGTATGTTCCTCCTCTGCAGAGACAACTAACATAAAATGAATAAAATGTGTATTATAAACAAGTCACCAGAGACATACAAATCCTGGTTCCTCCAGGGAGGCTGTGGCTGCTCCGCAGGACACAGAACACACACCTCGTAATTACTCTCTCGTATAATAGCAGTATGTGGCTATGTCTACCACAGCCATCAGGTTCTGGGCTTTAGGCGACACTGCTCAGGGTATAGGAAACAGCCTAAGATGTGGGAGGCTGCAGCTGGGGTTCCTGACTCCTGGGAATCCAGGCACCTCTGGGGAATGAAGAATGGGAGTCCACAGTCCCACTACAAGGCCAGGACTGGGTGCTCCGAAACTCCTGGACATCTAGAAGAGTTGAGAACAGAGTTGGGGGCCCATGAGCTGAGGGTGACAACCAACCTGGGGCCAGGGAAATGGGGAACTCTGGCTTAGCTCATTTGTGATTGCCCTTGGCTTAGATATGGTTGTCTGGAGTGCGGAGAGGCCTTCTACAGGAGACTCAGGTTGTAACTCTGTAGACGAAGGCTTCTCCATGCTCCCCAAGGTGGTTCTCAATGAAAGAGACAGCCCATATCTATCTATACCATTTATTGACTGTTCATCATGGAAAGTGGATGCATATCAACTCCTCAGGGTGGACCAGAAATTAAATACCTTTTGCAGGAAGGAATGTCCAGGAAAGGAAGCTTATTGACTAAACTCTGAGGACTCATCTAGATACCTCATTAGCATGGAAAACTCTGTTCTGGTCACAGGTCACATTTCCTATCTGGGAAGTGTGGCACATGTTCCAGGCCAGGAATCTAGTGGGGGGCAGGGAGCCACCTACTGTCTTAGGTAGGTGCCTGGGTGCAGGGGACTCTGCACCTACTCAATCATACCAAGTTTTCTGGCCACTGTCACACATTTGCACATGTGTGGAGGCCAGAGGTAGATGCCAACTGTCTTCCTCAATTCTCTCCTATCCGGCTGTCACTGAACCTGGAACTCTCCATGTAGACGGGTCAGAAATCACCCTTTCTGTCCCTGGAGCTACATAGGCACTGGAGCTACCTATACACACTGCCACACCCGGCCTTTTACGTGGATGCTTGAGATCCAAACTTTTGCTTGTGTAGTTTTCTGGCTGTGTCTGTCTGTGTGGCTGTGAGGAAATGACTTGACAAAAAGCAATCTAGGTTACTCCGTAATCGCAGGGAAGGGAAGGCAAGCATTCAG
Organism: Mastomys coucha; assembly: GCF_008632895.1. Taxonomy (NCBI): domain Eukaryota; kingdom Metazoa; phylum Chordata; class Mammalia; order Rodentia; family Muridae; genus Mastomys; species Mastomys coucha. The sequence continues at coordinate 20,349,734 of NW_022196901.1, read as the reverse complement.
GCAGAGCTTCACATCCTGCCCGCTTGCCTGCCTACTGGGTATAGCTCAGGGCTGAGCACGTGAAATGGTGCCGCCCACATTCAGGGTGGGTTGTCACACCTGATTAGCAGTTAAGACAATCTCCACAGACATTCCCCCAAGCCAACCTGATTCCTCGGTATGACTTCTCTCCAGGTGGCTCTATGTTATGTCAAGTTGACATTTAATACTAATCATCATACGTGGCAAGCACTTTATTGACTGAGCCATCTCCTAGACCTGCTGTTGTTTTGTCGTAGGGTCCTGAGAAGGGATCAAACTAGGTTGCCCTGGGTGTCTGTGAGCACCTACCCTTGAATGGCCTCCTCCCTTTACTTGTCTTTCCTGGGTGCCCTACCAGATGACCTATGTATTATCTCAATACTGTGTGGTATTTTTCTCTGTAGCTGATGGCACAGACAAACCCTACCACAGAGATTGACTGCCTCAGGTGTGGAGGAAGACGCCAAAGGACCTGACTGTCCCCTGGTAACTCAGCTGTGTCACAGAATGGAGACCCAGGAAAGTAGAGAGAGAAAAGAACAAAGACACTTAATATAAGTCTTAAGCATGAGCTCAGCTTTGTGCCTCGGTCTTTAGGAGATGTTTATTTACTTCTTTGTTATGGACATGGAGGTTTTGCCTGTGCGCTACATAATGCAATGCCAGCAAAGGCCAGAGAAGGTCACAGTTCCTCTAGAACCGGAGTTCCAGGCAGTTATGAATTGCCATATGGATGCTAAGAACTGAAGCCTGGGTCCTCTGCAAAAGGAGCCGATGTGATGAGATGTCCCCCCAGCTCTGAGTCTCATGTTTTTAATAGTTCCTTTTTGTTGTTTTAGTTTTATTATGTTTATTTGTTTGTTTATGTATTTATTTGTGTTTGTGTATGCGCACACACACGTGTGTGTGCATGGGATGTATGTACATCACAGCACATATATGGAAGGTAGACAACTTTTGGGACTTGGTTCTCTCTTTCCATTGTGTATGCCCCAGGAATTGAACTGCAGCTTTTTTCTTGTTGTTGTTTTGTTTTGTTTTGTTACAGTACTAGGAATCAAACCTAGGGTGTCATGGATACCAGGCAAGTACTCTACCACAGAGCTAATGTCCAGCACAAGAAGATAAATATGGGGGCTGGAGAGACCGCTCAGTGACTAAGAGCACTGGCTGCTCTTCCAGAGGTCCTGAGTTCAATTCCTAGCAACCACATGGCGCTCACAACCATCTATACTAGGATCTGATGTTCTTTTCTCATATGTCTAAAGACAGTGTGTTCACATTCATAAAATAAATAAATCTTTAAAAAAAAATAAAAAAAATAAAAAAGAAGATAAAACTGTAGCATCTAACAAGTCACTCCTAGGTCGGGGCGTCCCAGCTTGGCAAGACATGGCGGAAGGAGAATTACCTGAGCCCAGAAGTTAAGGGCCAGCCTGGGCGACATAGCGAGGCTCTAAAGAAAAAATACAGGGATCAGTAAGAGCCCTAATCTCACGGAGTGAGGAGCACCCTTGGGACGTGTGCACATAGCACTCCAGGCTGCTTGGAGCCCTGTACTTGCAGCGCTTGCACCACCACACCCGGCCCCCAGGCCTCTCCTGCCCTCCTGGAAAGTGTGAACTGCTGAAGCCTCCAAACCCAGAAACTTTCCCAGCATCAGTGGGAGTTCCCTAGGTCTGCACCTTCCTCAGTGAGGCCTGAAGTTCCGTCTGCAGTGCTCTTTCCACATGCCTTGAGTGTGGAAGCCAACGGTTGATATCAAGGTCGTCTCCTCATGGCCTTTCTGCTTTTTTGAAAATTACATTTTACGCCAGACAGTGGTGGCACAGGCCTTTAATCCCAGCACTTGGGAGGCAGAGGCAGGCAGATTTCTGAGTTTGAGGCCAGCCTGGTCTACGAGTGAGTTCCAGGACAGCCAAGGCTATACAGAGAAACCCTGTCTCGAAAAACCAAAAGAAAAAAAATACACTTTCTTCATTTTGTCTATGTGTATATACATGTATAAACACTCAAGCAAGCATGTGTGTGGAGGCCAAAGAACAATTTGCAGAAGGTGGTTCTTTCATTCCCAGTGATAAGTTCAGGTTTGGCTCAGGAGCTCTTATGTACTGAGTCATTGGCTGGCCCTCCACCTCAGGCTTTGGACACAGGGTCTCTCACTAAACCTGTACCTTATCCTTTGCACTATGCTCTTTTACCATGAATTCTCCATAATCCACCTCTGTGTCTCATAGTGTTGGAGTTTCAATGTACACTGCCACACTCAGTACCTTCTTAAGATTTATTTTATTTGTATTTACGTGCATGTGTGTTTTCATTTCATTGCTGTAAAGGGGCACCATGACCAAGGGAACTCTTATAAAGGTAAACATTTATTTGGGGCTGGCTTACAGTTCCAGAGGTTCAATCCATTATCATCATGGTGAGAAACATGGCAGCATGCAGGCAGACATAATGCTGGAGGACCTGAGAGTTCTACATCGTCATCTGCAGGTAGCAGAAGGGGACTGTCCTTCCCAGGTAGGCCAGGAAGGAGCTCTGATTCTACACTGTGCAGAGCTTGAGCATGGGCCTTCTCAAAGCCCACATCCAGAGTGACACACCTCTTCCAACAAGGCCACAGCTATTCCATTAAGGCCACATCTCCTAATAGTGCCATTTTCTATGGCCAACCATTGAAACAAGAATCTATGCAGGTCAGATCTATTCAAACCACCACATTCCACTCCTTGTTCAAAGTCCAAAGTTCAAAGTCTCTTCTGAGATTCACGCAATCTCAGAATTAACTGTAATTCCCCTATAAAATCAAAATCAAAAACCAGATCACATACTTCCAACATTACAGGATATACATTACCATTCCAAAACATCATAGTGAGGAAATACAGGACCAAAGCAGACCAAAAGCCAGCAGGACAACCTCCTCTACATCTCCGTGTCTGATGTCCAACTCCTTTTAGATTTGTTGACTGAAACAAACTTCTTTCCCTTTGGCTGGTTCTACACCTGGTTAGCAGCTTTCCTTGACAGGTATCCAATGACTCTGGTATCTAGAACATCTTGGGGTCTCCGAAGCAACTTCATTCACAGATTCATGTTCCAATGTTCCTCCCAAGGGCTAGCATCACATCTCTAGCTCTGCCCTCCGTACCACTCTAGGCTCTAGTTGACTCCACTCCACTGCTGCTGATGTTCTTGGTGGTCATCTCATAGCACTAGCATCTCCAATATGCTGGGGTCTTCCACTGCAACTAGCCTTCACCAGTAACCTCCCATAGGCTCTCTTCAGGTGTCAAGCTTCAATGTCTTTGCAAGACCCCTTCAGTCCTGGACTGCCTCTGAGGCTGCACATTCACCAATGGCCTTTCCTGTCCAATCAACAGTGACAGGCCTCAGCTGCTCTCCATGACCCCTTCATGCCTTCAAAAGCAGTAGCACAGGAGTGATTCTTATACATTACCAAGTCCAGCTGCCAGCATGATGTCTAAATCTGGAACCTAATTCTCTTTGTGCTCTCAGAAAACACTTCCCAGAAGATGCCACCTCAGTGATGCTGACTCTTAATCACCACTAATTTCTTAGCTCCAGCTAACCAGCATCAGTTGTTCCAGTAAGCCCTTCTACTTTTGACTCTAAAGCCAGAGCCACATGGCTGAAGCTGCTGAGTTCTGCTATTTGCTGGGGCTAGCACATGGCCTCCTTGTTCTATCACATCTTCACCAGTTTCTGATTCTGATTATTTTCTTCACTGCCTAGGCTTGTCTGTCCTGGAACTTGCTCTGTAACTAATATTGAACTCAGAGATCTGCATGCCTCTGTCTCTTGAGTGCTGGGATTAATGGCATGTACCACCATGTTTAAACCTAAGCTTTTTTTTAATTCCTTTTCACAAGATCTTTATAAGCATGACCACTATGCCTTAAAATCCAGATCAAAAGCCTGAGTATTCCATCCTTAAAATCTGGATCATAGTTGTGCCCTTCATTTCTGAATTATATTTCATTCCAGATATACTCAAGTTGTCAACCAAGAATAGCCATCATGGGCTGGTAAGATGGCTCAGCATGTAAGAGCACTGACTGCTCTTCCAAAGGTCCTGAGTTCAAATCCCAGCAACCACATGGTGGCTCACAGCCATCTGTAATGAGATCTGACACCCTCTTCCGGTGCAGCTGAAGACAGCTACAGTGTACTTATGTATAATAATAAATAAATCTTTGGGCTGGAGCAAGCAGAAACTGAGCAAGCGGGGCCGACCAGAGCAAGCAGAGGTTCTAAAAATTCAATTCCCAACAACCACATGAAAGCTCACAACTATCTGTACAGCTGCAGTGTACTCATATACATAAAAAAGAAATAAATCTTTTTTTAAAAAAAAAGAATAGCCATCACAATCCATCCCCTGACAATTTGACAAACAACCCCTATCACCTTATGCTAAAATGAAAATAACCAGGTCTTAATAATGCTGAACATAGGGGCTGAAGAGATGGCTCAGCATTTAAGAGCACTGATTGCTCTTCCGAAGGTCCTGAGTTCAAGTCCCAGCAACCACATGGTGGCTCACAACCATCTGTAATGAGATCTGACTCTCTCTTCTGGTGTGTCTGAAGACAGCTACAGTGTACTTACATATAATAATAAATAAATCTTTTAAAAAAAATAATGCTGAACATAATATAAGTATCCCTTGTCCAACCGGTAACAGATAAACAATAAGCTTAGCTGGGTGGGATCTTGAGGTCACCAGACCCTTAATTTCATTTAATATCCTTAGACAGCTGGGCAGTGGTGGCGCATGCCTTTAATTCCAGCACTTGGGAGGCAGAGACAGGTGGATTTCTGAGTTTGAGGCCAGTCTGGTCTACAGAGTGAGTTCTAGGACAGCCAGGACTATACAGAGAAACCCTGTCTCAAACATATATATATATATATATATATATGTGTGTGTGTGTGTGTGTGTGTGTGTGTGTGTGTGTGTGTGTGTGTCCTTAAACACAGAATTTAGCTCCATTCCACTTCTTGGTAACCCTTTAACCTTTGGACCATACATTTTACATTTTTTATTTCTCAATTTGCTATGCTTGGTCAAAACCCTCTTTGTAAAAGTGAACCACAGGGGTTTGAGAGAGATGACTCAGTGGTTAAGAGTACTGACTACTCTTCCAAGAGTCCTGAATTCAATTCCCAGCAACCACATGGTGGCTCACAACCATCTGTAATGGGATCTGATGCACTCTTCTAGTGTGTCTGAAGACAGCTACAGTGTATACATATACATAAAAGAAATAAAAACTCTTTAAAATAAGTGAACCTCAGGACACAGGTTGTACTAGGCTGTTTTGGGATTTCCTTTGTCAATGCAATTAATCTAAATCTCTTCACTTTAGCCTCAGGCAGACTGTTCAGTCAAGGGCAAAAAGTAGCTACATTCTTCAACAAAACCTCACAAGAATAGACTCTAGGCCACATACTAAAATTCTCCTCTGAAACACGTTGAGCCAGGCCCACATAGCTTAAATCATACTCAGCCCCCACTGTCTTCTATGCGTCTACTAGTACAGCTCATTAAGCCTCACTTAAAGCATTCCATTACTTTCATAATCAAAAGTCCCAAAGTCTACATTCCTCTAAACAAAAACATGGTCAGGCCTATCATAGCAATACCCCACTCCTGGTACCAACTCCTGTCTTTGTGTTTTATTGCTGTGAAGAGACACCATGACCAAGGCAACTCTTTTAAATAAAAACATTTCATTGGGGCTAGTTTACAGTTTAGAGGTTTAGTCCATTATCATCATAATGGAAAGTATGGCAGCATCCAGGCAGTCTAGATGCTAGAGGAGCTAAGAGTTCTACATCTTGATCCAAAAGCAGGCCGGAGGAGACCATCTTCAGCAGGAGGGGACTCTCTTTTGCTCTAGATGAAGCTTGAGCACTAGGAGACCTCCAAAACTGCCTACATAGTGACAGGCTTTCTCTAACAAGGCCACATCTATTCTAACAAGGCCACACCTTTTAATAGTGCCACTTCCCGTGAGCCAATCATATTCAAACCACTACAGACACTATGACCAAGACAACTCATAAAAGAAAGCATTTCTTTGGGGGTTGCTTACAGTTTTAGAAGGATAGTCCATGATCATCATAGAGCGAAGCAGTCAGGCATGGTGTTGGATCAGTAGTTGAAAGCTTTACATCCTGATACATAGGTTGCAGACAACAAGAGAGACACTGCTCTTGGCATGGGCTTTGAACTTCAAATCCTACCACCAGGAAAATACTTCCTCCAACAAGACCATGCCTCCTAATCCTTCTCAAACAGTTACCACTAACTGGAACCAAGCATTCAAACATATGAGCCTATGGAGACCACACTTATTCAAACTACCACATGCAAGAAAGAAAATGAATACAAGAAGCTTTGATAGAAATTTCCATTTGAAATATCCTTTCTGTCATTCACTGCTACTGAATAGAGGCCCAGTCTTCACCTAGGATCATCACCTGCTTCTGCTTCTGCTGCTGCTGCTGCTGCTGCTGCTGCTGCTTCTCCTTCTCCTCCTCCTTCTCCTTCTTCTTCTTCTTCTCCTCCTCCTCCTCCTCCTCCTCCTTCTTCTTCTTCTCCTTCTCCTTTTCTCCTTCTCCTTCTCCTTCTCCTCCTTCTTCTTCTCCTCCTCCTCTTCCTCATTCTTCTTCTTCTTCTTCTTCTTCTTCTTCTTCTTCTTCTTCTTCTTCTTCTTCTTCTTCTTCTTCTTCTTCTTCTACTTCTCCTTCTCCTCCTCCTCCTCCTCCTCCTCCTCCTCCTCCTCCTCCTCCTCCTCCTTCTCCTCGTCCTCCTCCTCCTCCTTGTCCTCCTCCTCGTCCTCTTCCTCTTCCTCCTCCTCCTTCTCCTTCTCCTTCTCCTTCTTCCTCCTCCACTTCCACTTTCACTTCCACTTCTGGTTCTTGATTATAACAAGTCAGCTGGAAGTAGTTTTAGTTTTTATTTTTTAAATTCTTGCTAAGCATTCATTTAATCTCAACATCCACAAAACAGAGGAAGCAAGCTCTCTGTGAGTTTGATACCAGCATGAAATAGTAAATTCCAGGCCAGCCAGAGCCATATAATGAGACCCTGTCTCCAAAGAGAACTCTTTATTCCAGGACTAAAGAGATGGCTCAAAGATCAAGAGTACTCATTGATTTTTCACAACATCTAGGCTAAGTTACCAGAACTCACAATGATAGCACAAACCTTCTGTAACTCCAATTATAGCATCTAATTCCCTCTTCTGACCTCTGAGACCACTAAGCACCCATGTGCTACACATACTTACATGCAACTCAGTCATAAATGAATCTACAAAGTTTTAAAAAGAAACTAATAAGCAGATAAGCTATATTTCAAGTATCACAATGACCCTAAATCACACACCTAAATTCTTTTTTTTTAAATATTTTGTGTTATATATGTGAGGGCTTTGTCTGTAGGTACACATGTGTACCATGTGCTTGCAGTGCCCATGAAGGCCAGAAAAATTGTTTGATCCCCTGTAACTGGAGCTACAACTGGTTATAAGCTGCCATGTGGGTGCTGGGAACCGAACCCAGGTCTTCTGCAAGAACAGTAAGTATTCTTAGCCACTGAGCCATCTCTCCAGCCTATTCCCCAGCCCCTGCTCTTCCTTGATCACCAAGAGCACTCCACAGCCCATGGTAAAGAATTGCAGAGAGAGAAGCCTGGATTTGTCAGGGGGGTTCTGGCTCCTATCAGCCCTGTTTCAAACCCTCATAAGGTAAACATTAATGGAAGCAACAGATGACCATGCAGAGACCTTTGCCCCAGCACTTGTCATTAATGCTGAAATGAGGACAGCTTGCAAGCATATGCACAAGGTCAGAAAACATGGTCTGAGGTTGCATTAGTCCCCATTACCCTGGTTTCTTCATATATCTAAAAAGGGAACAGGAAAATATCCTAGCAGGAATATTTTCTAGACTTGCACACTGGAGTGGAAGAGCCCACACTCTTACTACCCATGAGTCTCTGCTGCCCAAATGTCCAGTGCGGACAGGATTAAGTGTGCAGCTTGACTTTGAGATGCCCACGAGAGCTGACTGAACACTGAATCCAAAGCTAACTGTGCTATTTTGGGAGACTGTCAAGCCTTCACTGGTGGAAGTGAGTCACAGGCAAGTAGGCTGGATGGGTGGTAGCCCCACCCAGAAGCTCATCAAGCTACCTGCATCCTGATCTGTAAGATGAAACAAGCCAAACCTCAGGCTCCTGCCACCATGGACTCCACCTGTCTCCAGACCATCCCCTTACAACTCTCAGCCCAACCAATTTTCTCCCTTAAGTTTCCTCTTAGTGTGGATTTTTGGTTACTCTGACAAGAAAAGTAAGGCATGGTCTCAGTTTAACTTCAAAACTGAGATAAAGGTGCTGTTATAACTCAGTGGTCAAGCTTGCCTTGCATGTACATAATCCTAGGTTCAATCTCCAGTACAAAAAGAGTCCCTACTATACCAAAAAGATGATTCCGATATAAAAATGCTTTGTCATAAAGTGTTATCTAATAGAAGGCTACTACTACTCCTATAATTCCTTTTCGTGGCTAGATATTAATCAGGCTGACATGCTTAAAGACGTGGGTTAAAAGGCTATAAGTAAATCTGGATTGGTAACATACACCTGTAATTCTAGCACTTAGGAGATTGAGGCAAAAATGGTCAGAATTTCAAAACTGCCCCCAGATATATACACACATTTGAGGATAGCTTCAGAAGTCCCTGGCTCCAGCTGGTGAGATGACTTGGTAGGTAAAGGCCTTGATGCCAACCCTGACAGCCTGAGCTGAATCCCAGGAATCCACATTGTGGAAGGAGGGATCCTATTGCAAAGTATTTGATCATACTGTGAACCCCAGAATTGTGTTATTTACTGAAAAAATCTGTTTCTAGTTGTGTTGTGGCTCACCCTTAGCACACACCTTTAAACCCTCTGGTTAGAATACAGACACACTCCTAGTATACAGCTTTAATCCCAAACAATGAAGGTAAAATTAGGTGGTAGAAATAAGCCCTCATGTTTGAAAGTAGTGGCCAATTGAGGGGCAGACAAATGACAAATCAGAAAGAATTGACAGAATAGAATATGCCCAACTGTGATGGTTTGTATATGCTCTGTCCAGGGAGTGGCACTATTAGAAGGTGTGTCCCTTTTGGAGTAGGCATGTCACTGTGGGTATGGGCTTTAAGATCCTCATCCTAGCTGCCTGGAAGTGAGTTGCCTCGTAGCAGCCTTCAATTGAAGATGTAGAACTCTCAGCTCCTCCTACACGATGCCTGCCCGAATGCTGCTATCCTCCTGCCTTGATAATAATGGACTGAACCTCTGAACCCGTAAGCCAGCCCCAATTAAATGTTGTCCTTAAAAGACTTGCCTTGGTCATGATGTTTGTTCACAGCAGCAAAACCATAACTAAGACACAAACTCTTACGAGAAGAAGAAGGGGAAGCTACTTAAGAAAGCCGTGCGGAAAGAGAGAAAAGGGAGACTGTTTTCCCAGGACAGTTGTACAGAGGCAGGTTGCAGAGAGAACAAGCTAGACACACGTGAAGACAGAACTAGCCAGAGAAGGAGGAGTCCAAAGATTAGAACACATTGCCAAAGTGAGTATGGGGCCAAGCAGAGCAATTCAGAAGCTGAGAGAAGCCAGTTTGAACCAGCCAGCTTGGAGAGGAGTTTGAGACAGAACAACTGAGTTGAACTAGCCAGTCAGAGATCAGGAAGAACTAGGAAGCGGTAAGCAAATTCAATCATAAGTCTACATTGGTGGGCACATCAGAGAAGCAGCTTCAGGAAGATGGGTGAAGCCTTTCTATAAGCCCGAGATGCTCTTAAGGACATTTTTAGTTCGAGGGTTGGTAGAAACTAGTGGTTTGCTAAGTTAATAATGTTTTTTATCTTTTAGTCACTGTATATTAGTTCTGACATAGAGATGGGCAAGGAATTCGGGGACTAAAGCTAGGCAGGATTAGGCAGCTTGCCTCTGGAGCAGCAACATCCCAACCTTTCCACATCTCTGCGGTTCCAATCAGTCAGTATGTCTCTAGACAGTTTCTTTCCAGGAGTTCTCATTGACCGTTCCCCTTGCTGACCAAATAACACGCTTTGTGCACGTGGGGATCCACATACTGTTCACTAGATATTACAAGTTTCGCCATAGCTAGGAAGCTCATTCCTGGGATCTGATACAGATGGGGCTGAAAAGCAGCCAGGACAGCAGCTCGTAAAACAGGCATAGTGAGGCACACCTTTAATCCTAGAGTTTAGGCAGAGGCAAGCAGAGTTCTTCAAGTTCAAGGCCAGCCTAGTCTACATAGGAGTACCAGGGCTACATAGAGACTTAGTCTCAAAAAACAATAGAACAGAAGAAAGGAAAGGAAAAAAAATAGGGAAGAGAAAGAAATCCTGGATCCTCCCGAGACTATTAGCACCCTGTGCAGACCTGGCTTGTGTTCCTTACCCACTCCATATCAGTCACATTCGCACTGGCTGCACCGAAAATTAACTCAGCAGAGTGAAAGTCACACATGAAGGAAACATACATCTTAAATAAGTGAAAATACATATTTTTTTAAAAACTATATTATCTGTTTTATACAGTGTTTCCAATTATTTGCACTCTCTGAGCTATTATATTTGTATTTACGTATATTTAGCTAAATACTTGTATTTAAAAGGAAGTGGGACTCTCAGAGATGTCTCTGTAGTATAGTTTCCCATTTTTATAGGCAATATACAAACATTGTCTAATCTTTTTTTTAATTTTATTTTTTAACTTTTATTACATTATTGTGAGAAAAGTTACATGATTTCAATTTATCTGAATTTGTTAACATTTAAAAATACATTTTAAGTAAATAGAATTGCATCACATTCTTGTTTCCCTTTTGTACCCTAACTCCTCCTAGAGAGCCCTCTTCAATATCTACAATAACTTTTTGCCATATTCTTTAAAATTTATAAAATATTATAACAATTTATTAATATTTATTCTCATTTTTAAATGAGTATTATAAAAGTTGTTTGATATAAAACAACAATCAATTTAAGTCTTATGTAGATGTTTGTTTACAGGAATACTGAAAATACATATGTTTTTCTCAATATAAATTTTAAGTAACTCCAAACATATTAACTGTGTATTTCAAAATAATACATCACTACTAGTATTTTATTTTATTATTATTATTTTTTTTTTTTTTGGTTTTTCGAGACAGGGTTTCTCTGTGTAGCCCTGGCTGTCCTGGAACTCACTCTGTAGACCAGGCTGGCCTCGAACTTATAAATCCTCCTGCCTCTGCCTTCCAAGTGCTGGGATTAAAGGCGTGTGCCACCACCGCCCAGCAATAATTTACAACTGGTATTTTCTTAAATGAACATAATATATAAAGTCTTTTTCTAATTCCTCATATTTTTGGATTTCAATCGATTAGGATATGTTGGTAATATTAATTTTCATGTTA
>NW_022196901.1:20314773-20337476 GCF_008632895.1 Mastomys coucha | reverse complement strand
GGAGTCTTCACTCTCTTCTATACCTACTATCCTTAGGTTTGGTCTTTTCATTGTGTCCTGGATTTCCTGGATGTTTTGGGATAGGAGTTTTTTGCATTTTGCATTTTCTTTGACTGTTATGTCAATGTTTTCTATGGTGTCTTCTACCCCTGAGATTCTCTCTTCTATCTCTTGTATTCTGTTGATGATGTTTGCATCTATGACTCCTGGTTTCTTTCCTAGGTTTTCTATCTCCAGGGTTGTCTCTCTTTCTGATTTCTTTATTGTTTCTATTTCCATTTTTAGATTCTGGATGGTTTTGCTCATTTCCTTCACCTGTTTGATTGTGTTTTCCTGTAGTTCTTTAAGGGATTTTTGTGTTTCCTCTTGAAGGGCTTCTAGCTGTTTACCTGTGTTCTCCTGTATTTCTTTGACTTGCTGTGGTGGGAGTATTGGGTTCTGATGATGCCAAGTAACCTTGGTTTGTGTTGCTTATGTTCTTACACTTGTCTCTGGCCATCTGGTTATCTCTAGTGCTACGTGCCCTCTTGATAAATCTGACTGGAGCCTGACCTTCCTGTGATCCTGGTTGTGTCAGAACTCCTCAGAGTCAAGCTGTCTCTGTGATCCTGTGATTCGGGGATCCTGTAATCCTGGGCTTGTTAGAGCACCTGGGAGTGGAGCTTCCTCTGGGTGTTTTGGGACTGGCTGTGGAGCTTGCACCCAAGGTCTGCTCAGGGCACTGGCTGGCCCAGACAGACCAGAAGGAACCTGAGCCACTGACCTGGCAGAGTTCCTGTGTGCCTGGTCCTGCTGGTCCCAGTTACTTCTGGTGTTGGGACAGATGTTGGGTCCTCCTCACCTCTGATCATGAGAGTGTTAGAGTGCCTGGGAGTGGAGCTTCCTCTGGGTGTTGTGGGACTCACGGCAGAGCTTGCACCCATGGTCTTCTCAGGGCACCTGCCAACCCAGACAGACCGGAAGGAACCTCTGTCTAATCTTTTAAAAATCCATCTATTTATACTGCATTTAGTTATTTTTATTTTATGTGTATTGGTGTTTTGCCTGAATGTATGTCTGTGTGAGGGCTTCTGATGCCCTGGAACTGGAGTTACAGAGAGTTGTGAGCTGCCATGTGGCTGCTGAGAATTGAACTCCTGTCCACTGGAAGAGCAGCCAGTATTCTTACCTGCTGAGCCATCTCTCCAGCCCCCTTAGAAACTAGTTTAACAGAAGCCATCTGACCTTAGGTGTAAACATGAATGTTGTTACCACAGATTCATGCCTTCACGATCTGGAGAAGAAGAGTCAGCTCCTTTACAAACTTTCGAGTGTCTCCTCTTAGGGTGAATGGAGTAAAAGTGTAGTTCAAAAGCTACAGTTTTTTGTTTTAACCAAATTATACTGAGTATAAGGATATATATGTAGGAGGCATACTAAAAAGACAGTGAAAACACTTGAATCTTTTAAACATGGAAACTATTTTTAAATGAGATAGGGATTTTGGGTAAACCAACCATCATAACAAAAAATATGATCAATAAGAGGACATAATATCTTCATTGATAACTTCACTAAACCAAGATTAGTATTATTGTACCACTTAGAAAGGTACCAGTTGGAATACTAAATATCATTAAAAATTCTAGATCTAATTATAAGCATATTAAAGTGAGAGAAATGGTTACTTACTCGGGGCGGGTGCTCTGTTGTCTGTGGAATTAGAGATCAATGTCATTGAGCATTTTAAATTCTACATGAATGTGTCCTCAGATGATGGGACAGTTCCCTGCCTCTGTTTCTCAGTCTAGAATGAGTTGGAGCCTGCATAGATTTTACATGTGCATCCGAGTGGCGCCTTCGATACAATCTCTTCTTTCTCTCAGTTGATGAAACCATCTGGTTCTCTTTATCCTTTGATGAGGACTCTAATTTACAATTTTAGTTATCATAGCTAAAATGCTATGTTATTTAGTTATCATAGACTTCTACAATTACCATGTGTTATTTATCTAGTAGACCAAATTTTATACACAGATTTAAATATTTGTCTAATAAAATTGCTTTTATAACCACTATGAAATTGAACAGGAATGTTCTAAATAGGACTAACTCTCCAAACAGAATTGTTCTATGTTGATGGACTACTCAAAAAGTAGTCTTTGGGGGCTGGCAGGATGGCTCAGCGGGTAAGAGCACTGACTGCTCTTCCGAAGGTCCTGAGTTCAGATCCCAGCAACCACATGGTGGCTCACAACCACCCGTAATGAGACCTGACGCCCTCTTCTGGTGCATCTGAAGACAGCTACAGTGAATTACTCTGGAGCAAGCAGGGCCAGAGTGAGCAGGGCTGGCAGAGGTACTGAGTTCAATTCCCAGCAGCCACACACATGATGGCTCATTGCCATCTCTACAGCTACATATTATGTGTACTCATACAGATAAAATAAATAAAATAAATCTTTTAAAACAATTAATTCATTGAAAAAATACTGTTATAGAGAATTGGTAATTAATTTTTCTACAGGTTATTAAATTTTGACCTTAAGGGAGCTGGAGAGATGGCTCAGCAGGTAAGAGCACCAACTGCTCTTCCGAAGGTCCTGAGTTCAAATCCCAGCAACCACATGGTGATTCACAACCACCCATAATGATATCTGCCGCCCTCTTCTGGAGTGTCTGAAGACACTACAGTGTACTTATTTATAACAATAAATAAATCTTTGGGCCAGAGCAACCGGGGACTGAGCAAGCAGGGCTGACCAGAGCAAGTGGGGTTGACCAGAACAAGCAGAGGTCCTAAAGTCAATTCCCAACAACCAGATGAAGGCTCACAACTACCTGTACAGCTATAGTGTGTACTACTCTATACATAAAATAAATAAATAAATCTTTAAATTTTGACCTTAAAACTTTTTATAACCTTTATAGTATAATCAACTTATTTACAATCATAATTATTTTTTACAATATTTTTGCAATATACTTTAAACTTAATATTGTTAATACAATTTTTTTTGTTGTTTTGGCTTTTCTGAGACAGGGTTTCTCTGTGTCGCTTTGGCTGTCCTGGAACTCACTCTGTAGACCAGGCTGGCCTCGAACTCAGAAATTCGCCTGCCTCTACCTCCCAAGTGCTGGGATTATAGGCGTGCGCCACCACCTTTTTTTGTTTTGTTTTGTCTTTTTGTAATTTTTTTAATTTAATGAAAGCTCAGAAGTCTGTATCTAAAACACAGAGAACAAATATGGTATCTTAAATATCTAACAGTTATAAACACAGGAAAAATAAATTAGTCATTTTTGTCTTCTTTTAAAAAATTAATCATCTGTTAAATATTTAAGTCATTATAACAGGCACCTTACAGTTAATTATTGTTTTATAAAAATATTAGCTTTTTTTAGGGTTTAATGAAGCATCCAGAGCAGGATAAAATCATAAAGACTTCAATACTTTTAACTATGTACAGAGATAAGTAATTTTTCCAAAAAGATCATTATGAAGTGACACATTAAGATTATCTGTGAAACTGTTAAATTGCTGTTTTATATCAAACAACTTTTATAATACTTATTTTTATTGTTATAATATTTTATAAATTTTAAGGAATATGACAAAAAAGATATTGTAGGTATTGAAGGGGAGGTCTCTGGGAGGCGGTGATTCAATTCTATTTAATTAAAATATGTTTTTAAATGTTAACAAATTCAAATAAACTGAAATCATGTAACTTTTCTCATCATAATGAATAAAAGTTTTTTTTTTTTTAAAAAAAAAAAGTTTATCTGTGAAGTCAGCTGGGCAGTGGTGGTACATGCATTTGGGAGGCAGAGGTAGGCAGAACTCTGTGAATTCAAGGCCAACCTGGTCTACAAAATGAGTTCCATCCAGGATACCCAGGGCTACACAGAGAAAACCTGTCTCAAATAAACAAACAAAACCAAAATAGTTTATCTGTGAGTCTATCCATGAGCTCTAAGACTATCTTTGTAGATAGCCTTAATGTAGGTTTTTAAAATGACAATATCTAAAAAACATCCAGGGTTGTCTTTTACATGGATGGACCTCGATAAAATATGAATCTCTAGTAGTGGTGGTATACATCTTTAATCCCACCAGTCTAGAGGCAGAGGCCGGCAGATCTCTGAGTTCCAGCCAGCATGATCTACAGAGCAAGTTCTAGGACAGCTGGGGTTACATTAAAAAAGAAAAAAAAAAATAGAAATAAACCCAGACACTTGATTTTTGACAAAGAAGCCAAAACCATACAATGGTAAGAAGAAAACCTGAACCTTCAACAAATGGTGCTGGTCTAACTGGATGTCTGCATATAAAAGACAATGCAAATAGATTCATACTTATAACCCTGCACAAAACTCAAGTCCAAGTGGATCAAGTACCTCAACATATAACCAGATACACTGACTCTAATAGAAGAGAAAGTGGGAAAGAACCTCGAACCAATTGTTATAGGAGACAATTTCCTGAACAAAACACCAATGGCTCAGGCTCTAAGATCCAACAATTGATAAATGGGACCTCATGAAACTGAAAAGGCAAAGGAAACTGTCAATAGGATAAAACCTATTGGGGAAATTACAAAATGGGACGCAGAACTAAACAGAATTCTCAACTGAGGAATTTCAAATGACAGAGAAACACTTAAAGAAATGTTCAGCATCTTTAGTCATCAGGGAAATGCAAATCAAAACAACCATGAGATTCCACTTCACACCAGTCAGAATGGCTAAGATCAAAAACCCAAGTGACCTCACAAGGTGGTAAGGATGTGGAGCAAAGGGTACACTCCTCCATTGCTAGTGGGAGTGCAAGCAGGTACAACCACTCGGGAAATCAGTCTAGTGCTTCCTCAGAAAATTGGAAACAGTTCTACCTGAAGACCCAGCTATACTACTCTTGGGCAAATATCCAAAAGATGCCCCATCATACCAGAAGGGTGCATGCTCCACTATGTTCATAGCAGGTTTATTCATAATAGTCAGAAACTGGAAACAACCCAGATGTCCCTCAACTGAAATATGGATATAAAAATGTGGTTCATTCACACAATTGAATATTGTTCAGCTATTAAAAACAAAGAATCATGAATTTTGCAGGCAAATAAATGGAATCAGAAAATATCTTCCTATAGGTAAATAAGGTAACCCAGACCCAAAAGGACATGCATGGTATGTACTCACTGATAAATTGATATTAGCCATAAAGTGCAGGTACTCATGATACACTCCATAGACCCAAAGAAGTTAAACAAGAAGGAAGGCCCAAGAGATGATGCTTGAATCTCACTTAGAAGGGGGAATAAAATAGTCATAGGAGGCAGAGGGAGGGAGGGAACTGGGTAAGAGAGGGAATGGGGAGGGAATGTGATCAGGTGGATCAGATGCGAGAGAGACAGGAAAGAGGGCCAGAGGGCCAGGATAATTAATGGAAATCTGCAGCTGACTGGGATAGGATGTGAGTGGCATCTCTAGGAAGCCACAGAGACCTGGGATGAAGAAGACACCCAGGAATCAATGCAGGTGACCTTAGCTGAAATTCCTAACAGTGGAGACATGGAACCTGAAGAGGCTACCTCCTGTATCCTGGCTGGACCAACAGTGGAGGGATAAGGACACCAACCCACCCACAAAACTTTTGACCCAAAATATGTCCTATCTAAAAGAAATGGAGGAACAAAGATGGAACACATACTGAAGGAATTGCCAATAACCAACTTGAGACTCATGCCATGGGCAAGCACCAGTCGTGACTATTAATAATACTCTGTTATGCCTGCAGACAGGATCTTAGCCTAAGTGTTTTCTGAGAGGCTCCACCTAGCAGCTGACTGAAACAGATGCAGATACTACAGCCAAACATTGGATGGGAGTCAGGGACTCTTATGGAAAAGTTAGAGGAAGGATTAAAGGCACTGAAGGAGATAAGAACTCCACAGAAAGACCAACAGTTAACTAACATGGACCCCTGGAGGCTATCAGAATCTGACCCACCAAAAAAGCATGTACTGGACTGAGGCCTCCCCACACACATGTAGCAGATGTGCAGCTCAGTCTACATGTGGGTCCCCAACAACTGGAGCAGGGCTATCCCTAAAGCTGTAGCCTGACTGTAGAATCCATTCCCCAACAGGGCTGCTTTGTCTGGCCTCAGTGGGAGAGGATGCACCTAATCCTGAAAAGACAGGGTAGGGGGGATACCAAGAGAGCAGCTCACCTTCTCAAAGGAGAAAGGGAAGGGAGGTTGGGGGAGAGACTGTAAGAAGGGGCCCAGGAAGGGGGCAGTGATTGAGATGTTAATTAATTAAAAAAGAAAAAAGAAATATAATATCACCAAAAAATAATGTTCAAAATCTTGTTTTATAAAAATATATCATATTTATGGTTATGTATATACACACTTCTTATATGTGAATATTCATATATATGTGCATGTGTATGTTTTAAATATATATACTTATATAAATATATATATATACATATATATATATGCACACATATATTTTTTTTAAACATAGTTTAGTTAATACCAAACTGGCTTGAAAATAAGTCCTCGCCAGGCAGTGGTAGCACACGCCTTTAATCCCAGCACTTGGGAGGCAGAGGCAGGCGGATTTCTGAGTTCGAGGCCAGCCTGGTCTACAGAGTGAGTTACAAGATATCCACATAGAAACCCTTGTCTCAAAAAACCAGGACCGCCAGGGCTATGTAGAGAGACCCTGTCTCAAAATGAAAAAAATTATATAAACTATATAAGACAATTATATACTATATACTATGTATTCTCTCTCAGCAGCTAAGAGGGCAGCAGCTGTCCACTGTATCTTAGGCTATTTTCTGTATAGGACAGTTTATGATGTTGCTCTCAGGGAAGTCCTGTTCAGTTTATGATGCTGCTCCCAGGGAAGTCCTGGGCTGTGACTGAGGACCCTGGAGCAGAGTGTAGGTGGGTCCAGGAACTGTGAGCTTTTGCTGTCAGTGTCAAACATTTAGTGGGGTTGTGGTTAGAACCCATGTCTAACAAGATCAATCAGCCAAACAGCAGACCAGAAAACTCACCAATGATGTTTGAAGGTGAGTCTCAGCATAGATCCTCAGGGGACACAGACTCAGCGTCCTTTAATCATCTTTCACGGCCTGCAGAAGAGCCGTGAAAAGATGCTTTAAAGATGCTTGACCCAGGCCAAACTCAACTTTTTGGTCTAGAAGCTGAAAGGGATTTTAGGAGTAGTGTGTATAATAATGACATTTTGATGTAAAAATGAGAGTTAAAAGAAAAAAGCTTTCCAAGGAAAACCCTAAGACAGGAGATAAGCCAGGTCAGAGAAGGAGATGAGGGAGCCAGTTTCCTTCAGAGTTATCTTTAGGTCTGATGTAACTCTAAACTTCTTATCACTTAAGTGTCTCATTTGAACTCACATGTAGTTTTTAGAACTCTTTATTATTATGAATTACTAATCATATCAGTTATATCATTTTAATGAAAGTAGGCTGCCTGTTCGTGATTTTTGAAAAGTTTATTGCCTTTTTTAAGCACTCGTGAAACACCAGTTCAGAGGTAGTAAATAGTCCCACTGAGGGATTGGTAAAGCCAGGTTATCTTTACTTAGATCTCCTCATTTTTCCAAATAGACAACACAAGCCCACACCTCACTAACTTGACACACAATCATATCTTTATGTCAAGCTTAACTTCCAAATGAAAACAACAACCAGCTCATAATTACAACTAACATGATGTAACTATCCCACATCCAACTGCAGACATATTATAAACTTAGAGGAGACAGCAATGTCTATTGTGCAATATTGTCTTAGTATCTCAAATTTAAATATAAGCACTGATATTCTCTTAGTTGATGTTACATTACATAAGAAATTGAGGGGCTGGAGAGATGGCTCAATGGTTAAGAGCACTGACTGAGTTCAAATCCCAGCAACCACATGGAGGCTCACAACCATCTGTAATGAGATTTGATACTCTCTTCTGGTATGTCTGAAGTCAACTACAGTGTACTTACATATAACAAATAAATAAATCTTTAAAAAAAAAAAGAAAAGAAATTGAGGAAGGGCCGAGCAGTGGTGGCACATGTCTTAAATCCCAGCATTTGGGAGGCAGAAGCAGGCAGATTTCTGAGTTCAAGGCCAGCCTGGTCTACAGAGTGAGTTCCAGGACAGCCAGGACTATACAGAGAAACTCTGTCTCAAAAAAACAAAATAAATAAATAAATAAATAAATAAATAAAAATAAATAAAAATAAAAAATGAAGAAGGAAAACATAAATATACAAACACATTTGTTTTTTTTTAAGATTTATTTATTATTATAATTAAGTACACTGTAGCTGTCTTCAGAAACACCAGAAGTGGGCATCAGATCTCATTACAGGTAGTTGTGAGCCACCAAGTGGTTGCTGGGATTTGAACTCAGGACCTTCGGTAGAGCAGTGCTCTTACCCACTGAGCCATCTCGCCAGCACCTCTTTTTTTGTTTTGGTTTGTTTTTTGAGACAAGGTTTCTCTGTGTCACTCTGGCTGTCCTAAAACTCACTCTGTAGATCAGGCTGGCCTTGAACTCTCAGAGATCTGCCTTCCTCTGCCTTCTGAGTACTGAAATTAAAATCATGCACCACCACTGTGCATTTCGAGTTTCTGGGCTAATATCCACTTATCAGAGAGTGCATACCATGTGTGTTCTTTTGTGATTGCGTTACCTCACTCAGGAAGATATTCTCCAGATCCATCCATTTCCCTAAGAATTTCATGAATTCATTGTTTTTAATTGCTGAGTAGTACTCCACTGTGTAGATGTATCACATTTTCTGTATCTATTCCTCTGTTGAAGGACATCTGGGTTCTTTCCAGCTTCTGGCTATTATAAATAAGGCTGCAATTTATTTATTATAAATAAATTACATTTTGGGGCATCTTCTGGGTATATGCTCAGGAGTGGTATAGCTAGGTCCTCAGGTAGAACTATGTCCAATTTCCTGAGGAACCTCCAAACTGATTTCCAGCTTGCAATCCCACCAGCAATGGAGGAGTGTCCCTCTTTCTCCACAACCTCGCCAGCATCTGCTATCACCTGAGTTTTTGATCTTAGCCATTAGGACTGGTATGAGGTGGAATCTCAGGGTTGTTTTGATTCGCATTTCCCTGATGACTAAGGATGTTGGACATTTCTTTAGGTGCTTCTCAGAAGGACAATCCAGAGACTGCCCCACCTGGGGATCCATCCCCTATACAATCACCAGACCCAGACACTATTGTGGATGCCAGAAAGTGCTGGCTGACAGGAATCTGATATAGCTGTCTCGTGAGAGGCTCTGACAGTACCTAACTAATACAGAAGTAGAGGCTCAATGCCATCCATTGAACTGAGCACAGGGTCCCCAATGAAGGAGTTAGAGAAAGGACCCAAGGAGCTGAGGGGATTTTCAGCCCCTTAGGAGGAACAACAATATGAACTAACTAGTACCCTCAGAGCTCCCAGGGACTAAACCACCAACCAAAGAGTACACATGGTGGGACTCATGGCTCCAGCTGCATATGTAGCAGAGGATGGCCTAGTGGGTCATGAACTCCTCAGAGTTCAGCTGTCACTGTGATCCTGTGGTCTTGGGTGTGTTAGAGTGCCTGGGAGTGGAGCTTCTTCTGGGTGTTGTGTGACTGGCTGTGGAGTTGTAGCCCAAGGTCTGATCAATGCACTGTCCCAGACCAGAAGGAAGCCGTGCCACTGGTCAGGTGGAGTTCCTGGGTGCCTGGGTCCCACTGGTCGCAGTTACTTCCGGTGTTGGGGCAGATGTTGTGTCTTCCTCACCTCTGATCCTATGAACCTGGGAGTGTTACAGCACCTGGGAGTGGATCTTCCTCTAGGTGTTGTGGGACTGGCTGTGGAGTTTGCTCCCAAAGCCTGCTAATTTCATTTTTAATAGCTGAATAATATTCCATTGTGCAAATATATCACAATTTCTTCATTAACTCACCCATCAACAGATATCTAGATTGTTTCCAATTTCTGAATATTTTGAATAGAGCAGCAATGAACATAGTTGAACAAGTGTCTCTGTAGTAGACTGGGTAGTATCCCAAGAGTGGTATACCTGGATCTTGAGGTAACTCAATTCCCATTATGCTGAGGAACTCGCATACTGACTTTCCTAGTGATTGTACAAGTTTGCACTCTGACCAGTAATGTCTGAGTGTTCTCTCTCTTTTTTTTTTTATTTATTTATTATATGTAAGTACATTGTAGCTGTCTTCAGACGCACCAGAAGAGGGCGTCAGATCTCATTATGGGTGGTTGTGAGCCACCATGTGGTTGCTGGGATTTGAACTCATGACCTTCCAAAGAGCAGTCGGTACTCTTCCCCACTGAGCTATCTCACCAGCCCCCTC
Organism: Mastomys coucha; assembly: GCF_008632895.1. NCBI lineage: Eukaryota > Metazoa > Chordata > Mammalia > Rodentia > Muridae > Mastomys > Mastomys coucha. The sequence continues at coordinate 20,327,078 of NW_022196901.1, read as the reverse complement.
AGTGTTCTCTTTACTCCACATTCTCACCAATATTGTCTTGCACTTGTTTTATGATCATTATAGTTGGTATAAAAGGAAATATCAAAGTAGTTTTGATTTGCATTTCCCTGATGACTAAAGATGTTGAACATTTCTTTACATGCTTCTCAGCCATTTGACTTTTCTTTTGAGATTTCTCTGTTTAGATCTGTACATCATATTTTAACTGGGTTATTTGTGTTCTTGATGTCTAGTTTTTTTTTTTTAGTTCTTCATATATTTTGAATATTAGTCCTATATGGGATGGGATGGGCATTTGGTAAAATATTTTTTTCCTGTCTTGTAGGCTGCCACTTTGTCTGATTGATAGTGTCCTTTGCCATTCAGAAGCTTTTCAGTTTCATAAGGTCCCATTTATTAATTATGCTCTTACTGTCTGTACTATTGTTCTGTTCTGAAGATCTCTTCCTGTGCTAATGAGTTCAAGACTATTCCTCAGTTTCCCTTCTGTCAGTCAGTGTATCTAGCTTTATGTTGAGCTCTTCAATCTGTCTGAGCTGAGTTTTCTGCAGAGTGATGAGTGTGGATCAATTTGCATTCTTCTACATGGACCCTTCTACTTTGACCAGCACCATCTGCTAAAGATGCTTTTCTTATTTTCAGGGTTTATTTCTTCCGGCTTCTTTATCAAAATCAGGTGTCCATAGGTGTGTACTTATTGCTGGGTCATCAGTTAAATTTTACTGATTAATATGTCTGTTTTTGTGCCAATACCTTGGTAGGTTTTGTTTGTTTGTTTTTTCCCAAGACAGGGTTTCTCTGTGTAACAGCCCTGGGTGTCCTGGAACTTGCTTTGTAGACTGGGCTGGCCTCAAATTCATAGCTGCCTGCCTCTGCCTCCTGAGTGCTGGGATTAAAGGCAAGCACCACCACCACCCGGCTACCACGTTGTTTTTTGTACAACAGCTCTGTAACATGATCTGTGACACATCCTTTAGTTCTATTATTCAGGAATGTTTTAGCTCTTGGATTTTTGGTGTTTCCATGTGAAGCTGAAAATTGTCCTTTCAACTTCTGTGAAGAGTCAGTGGAATTGCATTGTATCTATAAATTGCTTTTGATTGGATGGCCAATTTTGCTATATAAATCCATGAGCATGCGGGATCTATCCATCTTCTGATATTTTCTTGAATTCTGTTCTTCGGTGTCTTAAGGTTTTTATCATATGTCTTTTATTTGCTCAGTTAGAATTACCCCAAGACATTTTATATTATTTAAAGCTATTGTGAAAGGTCTTGTTTCCCTGATTTCTTTCTCTGTCATTTGTACAAAGGAAGACTATAGATTTTTGTAAGTTAGTTTTGTATTCTGCTACTTAAATGTTTCACAGGTAAAGGAGTTTCCTGGTAGAGCTTTTAGGATCACTTATGTATACTATCATATCATCTGCAGATGGAGATTTTTTTTTAAAATTCTTCCTTTCTTATTGCTATTCCTTTGATCTGCTTGATATCTTACTGTTCTCACTAAGACTTCAAGTACTAGATTCAGTAGGTATGGAAAGAGTGACCAGACTTGTCTTGTTCCTGATTTTTTTAAAGATTTATTTATTATAAATGAGTACACAGAAGGGGGTATCAGATTTCATTTTAGGTGGTTGTGAGCCACCATGTGGTTGTTGGGATTTGAACTCACAACTTTTGGAAGAGCAGTCAGTGCTCTTACCCGCTGAGCCATCTCACCAGCCCCTTGTTCTTGATTTTTTAGCTTCTTTGATTTGAGTTTCTCTCCATTTAGGATGATGTTGACTGTGGACTTGGTATAAAAAGGGAAACTGGTCAGTCATTCTCTTTCTTTGTTGGATCTATATGTAATTTAGGTTATCAGAGTAACTGTGCCCTCATAGTTATCAGAGTGAATGTGCCCTCATAACAAGAGTTGGGCAGTGTTCCTTCTATTTCTTTTTCATGGAATAATTTGAGGAATATTTGGCTTAATTCTTTTTTTAAGAGTATAGTAAGTGTTACCCTAATAGGTCTGCCTTTATATGATATTAGATATTTTCCACTGTGGCTTTTTCTATTCTCTCTTTGTTCTGTATGTTGAATTGTTTAGTTATTATATGCCAGGGGAATCACGTATCTGGTCCACATTTGTAACTCTGTGTGCTTCTTGTAGCTTGATAGGTACCTCCTTCTTTAGGTTGGGCAAATTTTCTTCTATAATTATATTAAAAATATTTTGTTTGACCTGTGTTTTTTGCACCTTCCTCTATTTCTATTTCTCATAATTTTTTTCATAATATCTCAGATTTCCTGGATGTTTTATGTCTGGATTTTGTTTGTTTGTTTGTTTGTTTGTTTAACATTTTCTTTGACTAAGGTCCATTTCTTCTATTCTGTCTTCAGTGCCTGAGATTCTTTCTTCTATCTTTTGTATTCTGACAGTTATTGCTCTGAGGTTTCTGTATGAGATCCTAAATTTATCATTTCCAGTTTTACTTGAGTTTGGGTTTTCTTTATTGATTCTACTTCAATTTGCCAACCTTAAACTATTTTCGTTTTATTCTATTATTTGCGTTTTCGTAGATTTTATTTCTTTCCTTTTTAAGGACAACTAACATCCATAATAGATATTTTGCAGTCTTTGTCATGTGCCTCAGCTATATTACCTTTCTCAGGGCCTACTATAGTAGGGTTGCTGGGCTCTAGTGAAGACACAATTTCCTGGCTATTACTGATTTTGGTTTTACAGTGGCATCTGGGTTTGCGATGATTGTAATTCTAGGCGCTGATCGATGTCTGCTCTTATCTTTGTTGGTAGTTATTTCCATTCCTCGATTTCTGCTGCCTTCTCGGGTTCTTAGGAGAGTATGGTAGCTCTGTGTTGCCTGGTAGCAGATTCTTCTGAGATCCTGCTCGGTGTCGACCGACACTGGGATCACCAGGTAGAGTGCGTTTCTAGGCATTGGAAGCTGATACTTGAGAATAGGAATGAGCTAGAAGGGAAGAATGCTGAGAGATTCCACAGGGGAGAGGAATGCAGGGTGCACTCCCAAGTTCTGAATAGATCCCTGATAATGAGGATAGACAAGGAAGAAAAGCTCCATCACATGGTCTGCTACAGAGCTAGGGATGGGGCTGGGGTATTGGCTTTGGGGAATGGGGAGAGTAAAGATTGCCTACCTATTACCCGGGCTGGTGGCTGCCAGGTTCTCAGGGGGGTCTGCAGCTGAGACAAATGGCTGAGGTGGTGAGGAAGGCTTTAAGACAAGATCTGCATGATCCACTGAAGATGGGAGCTGAGAGGAGTGGGGACTGTGGCAGTTGGTCTGCTAGAGTTGGGCTCTAGAGACTAGGGACTGGATTTGGAGGAGGATGACAATGAGGCTTGCCCACCTGCTTCCCTGGCCAGCATGGCTGTTAGAGCCCTTAATCACTATCTCAGAATAAATAATGGACCGTTGACAAGTTAGGGAAGGTCTGAAAACCCCAGAGAGAACTCACCAACAATCCATGTGAGGGAATAACACCGGATGACCTGAACTCAATGAGTCCATGGGAGCACCCGGCTTACATTCAGATGACTCCTCTAGTGAAAGCTGGATCATTAGACCCCATGTTAGGCACCTAATATCAATAGAAAAACAGCTTTCAAACTAGTAGAGTTTAGTCTAGTGTCAAATTTGAGTGGCAATAGACAAGGACCAGATTTAGGTTACCACAAATTCCATGTTCCTATGTAGAAGTTTCATGAAGTTTTAAGGTTTTACAGAACTAAGAAACTCATCAATCAAGGAAAGCTTAAAATACATTTTATGGATACATCAGAGGTGAATACAGGAAGATAGGAGAGTTTTTTTACAGGCCTCAGATGCTGTCTGATGACATTCATAGATTTTGGGTTGATAAAAGCTAGTGGTTTACCAAGGTAATCATGTTTTTATCTTTTAGTCATGGGATATTCTGACACAGAAGTGGGCAAGGAATGGGCTATATTCAAGGGGCTAAAGCTAGGCAGCTTATACAATCTACAATCCTGCAGTTCTCATCAATCCGTCTTTGTAGACAGCTTCTCCCAGGAATTATCATTGGCAGGCCCCAAACAAATAAATAGGGAGATGGAAGGAGACAGACAGACAGACAGACTGACTGACTAACTGACTGACTAACAGACTGACAGACTGATAGACATATAGCCTATTGTAGTGAGAATTTTGGTTTCTCAAAAACATAAAAATTTATAGGAATATTTTTTTGTTCTAATGCCAGGAGTGGGATATGGGAGTGCTTTAGATTGCCCACAGTGGCAGACTATGATTTGACTTGTGTTCTAACGGGAGAATGGTTTTGACAGCTGCAGATAATTTTTGTGGATGTGTGATATTTGAAATTCTGGGGATGCTTGAGAGGGTATATAAATGCAAGAACCCCAAGAGGGGTGCAGGTGCTGCTGCTAGTGCTTTTTGCTAGTTGCTGTTTGCTTGTGGGAGCTATCCTAATGACGAGCATCAGCATTGCCACCGAAAAACGCAATGCCTCTAATCAGCAAGTAGTGTAATAATACTGACTTCCTATCCCTTTCCACTCTAGCCTTCTGTATTAGTGAGGGTTTACATTGCTGTGAATAGACACCATGACCAAGGCAACTCTTGTAAAGGAAAACATTGAATTAGGGCCGACTTACAGTTTTAGAGGTTTAGTCCATTATCAATACGGAGGAAAGCATGGCAGTGTGCAGGTAGACTTGGTGCTGGAGAAAATGAGAATTCTGCATCCTGATGCCCAGGCAGCAGAGAGGGGAGTTTCTTCTGTAGGCAGTCAGGATGACTCCACACTGGGCCAAGTTGGACATAGAAGGCCCTAAATCATGTCCACACAGTGAAGCACTTCCTCCTACAAGACCACACCAGTTAATAGTACCATTCACTCTGGGCAAAGTCTTTAAACACATGAGTCTATGGGGGCCCAGCCAATTCAAACCACCTCCACCCTCAGAGGTTTGTAGTCATGACATAATGCAAAATGCATTTTGTCCAACTTCAAAACTCTCCATGGTCTATCACAGTCTCAACAGTGTTTAAAAGTCCAAAGTTTGACGACACCTACAGGAAGCTCAACTCCCAGGTGCTCTAACATGCCCAGGATCACAGAATCTCATGAGCTTGGTCAAACCAGGATTTTAGGATTCCAGAGGCAATTGACTACCAGGAGCTCTGACACAATAGGATCTCAAGATAATAGGATCTCAGTATCACAGGATCAAAGAGACAACTGGACTCTGAGGAGTTCTGACACACCCAGGATCACAGGAGGGACAGGTTCCAGTTAGAGACAACAAGGGCACTAGAGATGGCCAGATGGCAGGAGGCAAATGCAAGAACATAAGCAACAGAAACCAAGGTTACTTGGCATCATCAAAACCGAGTTCTCGCACCATAGCAAGTCCTAACTACACCATCACACTGGAAAAGCAAGAATCGAATCTAAAATCACTTCTCATGGTAGAAGAGGTGACAGAGGACTTAAAGAAGGACATATATAACTCCCTTAAAGAAATACAGGAGAGGCCGGGCGGTGGTGGCACACGCCTTTAATCCCAGCACTTGGGAGGCAGAGACAGGTGGATTTCTGAGTTTGAGGCCAGCCTGGTCTACAGAGTGAGTTCCAGGACAGCCAAGGCTATACGGAGAAAGCCTGTTTCAAAAAAAAAAAAAAAAATCAAAAATGAAAAGGGAGACATAACAGAAACCGAGGAAATTCAAAATTTTCATCAGATCCTACTATAAAGGCTATCTATACTCAACAAAACTAGAAAATCTGGATGAAATGCACAATTTTTGAAACAAATACCACGTACCAAAGTTAAATCAGGATCAGATCAACTGTCCCATAACCCCTAAAGAAATAGCAGTAGTCATTAAAAGTTTCCCAACCAAAAAAAGCCCAGGAACCAGATGGGTTTAGTGCAGAGTTTTATCAGACCTTCAAAGAAGACCTAATACCAATACTCCTCAAACTATTCCATAAAATCGAAACAGAAGGAACACTACCCAATTCATACTATAAAGCCACAGTTACACTTATATCTAAACCACACAAAGACCAAACAAAGAGCTTCAGACCAATTTCCCTTATGAATATGATGCAAAAAATACTCAATAAAATTCTCGCAAAACAAATCCAAGAACACATCAAAATGATCATTCACCATGATCAAGGAGACTTCATTCCAGGGATGCAGGGATGGTTCAATATATGAAAATCCATCAATGTAATCCACCATATAAACAAATTCATGAAAAAAATCACATGATCATCTCTTTCGATGCTGAGAAAACACTTGACAAAATTCAACATCCCTTCATGATAAAAGTCTTGGAAAGATCAGGAATTCAAGGCCCATACCTAAACCTAGTAAAAGCGATATACAGCAAACCAGTAGCCAACATCAAACTAAATGGAGAGAAACTTGAAGCAATTCTACTAAAATCGGGGACTAGACAAGGCTGTCCACTCTCTCCCTACCTATTCAATATTGAACTTGAAGTCCTAGCCAGCGCAATTAGACAAAAAAGAAGGCCAAAGGAATACAAATTGGAAAGGAAGAAGTTAAAATATCACTATTTGCAGATGATATGGTAGTACACTTAAGTGACCCCAAAATTTCCACCAGAAAACTCCTAAACCTGATAAACAACTTCAACAAAGTGGCTGGATATAAAATTAACTCAAAGTCTTGGCAGTGGTGGCACATGCCTTTAATCCCAGCACTTGGGAGGCAGAGGCAGGCAGATCTCTGAGTTCAAGGCCACTTTGGTCTACAGAGTGAGTTCCAGGACAGCCAGGTCTACACAGAGAAACCCAGTCTCAAAAAGCAAAACAAAACAAAACAAAAAACAAAAACAAAAAAATAATTAACTCAAACAAATCAACAACTTTTCTATACTGAAAGGTTAAACAGGCTGAGAAAGAAAGAAATTAGGAAAATGACATCCTTCACAATAGTCACAAATAATATAAAATACCTGGGTATGACTCTAACCAAGCAAGGGAAAGATCTGTATAACCAGAACTTCAAGTCTCTGAAGAAAGATATTGAAGGTCTCAGAAGATGGAAAGATCTCCCATGCTCATGGATTGGCAGGATTAATATAGTAAAAATGCCCATCTTGCCAAAAGCAATCTATCGATTCAATGCAATCCCCATCAAAGTCCAACTCAATTCTTCATAGAGTTAGAAAGAGCAATTTGCAAATTCATCTGGAATAACAAAAAAAAAAAACAGGATATCGAAAACGATTCTCAACAATAAAGAACTTCTGGGGGAATCACCATCCCTGACTACAGAGCAATTGTGATAAAAACTGCATGGTATTGGTAGAGAGACAGGCAGGTGGATCCATGGTATAGAATTGAAGACCCAGAAATGAACCCACACACCTATGGTCACTTGATCTTTGACAAAAGAGCTAAAACCATCCAGTGGGAAAAAAGACAGTATTTACAACTATAAGGAGCATGTAAGGCCTGAAGGCCAGGTAGGCTAAAATAAAATATTAAGTGACAAGTGAGTGTGTGAAATGGATAAGCACCGCAAGGCGGTCACCCAGAGTGGAACCTTAGATAAAGACAGAGTGATGCAGGAAGCCCAACCTGCAGATACAGATGGAGATAAGTAAGAGCTTAAAAGCCATGACCAGAAGCGGCCAAGTCAGAGACGGGATGGCTTGCTGAACGAATCCACACAGCTCAGACTCTCAACTATCAGCGCTCACCCAGACACTCAGCACTCACCCGGGATGCCCAAGAAGACCTCGGAGCCCGAGCCTGAGAGCAGAGACAGGTCGTATATCCCTTAGCTTATGATGTTAGAATGTTAGAATGTTTGAAATTCTAGAGATACTAGTGATTGCTATGTTATTTTGGTGTGTAATTTGTGTGATACAGCCTGATATAGTACATAAAAGCTCTTTTAGCACCACTTCTGACTCCTTGTCTTCTGTCCTAATTGCTGGGAGAGTCCACCAGCTGAAACCATAGGCTGGTCACCCTAAGTGTTCACGACAACAACAAATGGTGCTGGTTCAACTGGCAGTCAGCATGTAGAAGAATGCAAATCAATCCATTCTTATCTCCTTGTACAAAGCTCAAGTCCAAAACCAGATACACTGAAACTAAAAGAAGAGGAAATAGGGAAGAGCCCCCAACACATGGGCGTAGAGGAAATTTTCCTGAACAGAACAGCTCTAAGATCAACAATAGACAAATAGGACCTCATAAAATTCCAAAGCTTCTGTAAGGCAAAGGACACTGTCAGTAGGACAAAATGGCAACCAACAGATTGGGAAAAGATCTTTACCAGTCCTACATCCAATAGAGAGGGATCCAATATATATAAAGAACTCAAGAAGTTAAGACTCCAGAGAATCGCCGAGCGGTGGTGGCGCACGCCTTTAATCCCGGCACTTGAGAGGCAGAGGCAGGCAGATTTCTGAGTTTGAGGCCAGCCTGGTCTACAGAGTGAGTTCCAGGACAGCCAGGGCTACACAGAGAAACCCTGTCTGGAAAAAAAAAAAAAAAAAGACTCCAGAGAATCAAATGACCCTATTTAAAATGAGGTACAGAGCTAAACAAAGAATTCTCAACTGAGGAATATCGACTGGCTGAGAAGCATCTAAAGAAATGTTCAACATCCTTAGTCATCAGGGAAATGCAAATCAAAACAACCCTGAGATTCCACCTCACACCAGTCAGAATGGCTAGGATAAAAAACTCAGGGGACAGCAGATGCTGGTGAGGATGTGGAGAAAGAGGGACACTCCTCCATTGCTGGTGGGATTGCAAGCTGGTACAACCACTCTGGAAATTAGTTTGGCGGGTCCTGAAAAAATTGGACCTAGTATCACCTGAGAACACAGCAATACTACTTTTGGGCATATACCCAGAAGATGCTCCAACATATAACAAGGACACATGCTCCACTATGTTCATAGTAGCCTTATTTATAATAACCAGAAGCAGGAAACAACCCAGACATCCTTCAATAGGGGAATGGATACAGAAAATGTGGTACATTTACACAGTGGACTCTCAGCTATTTTTTTATATTATATTTATATTTTATATTTATACTTATATTTAATAGCTATTTACTCAGCTATTAAAAACAATGACTTCGGGGGCTGGCAAGATGGCTCAGCGGGTAAGAGCACTGACTGCTCTTCCGAAGGTCCTGAGTTCAGATCCCAGCAACCACATGGTGGCTCACAACCATCCATAACGAGATCGGACACCCTCTCCTGGTGCGTCTGAAGACAGCTGCAATAAATTACACTGAAGCGATCGGGCCGGAGTGGGGGGCCCGGAATGAGAGGGGCTGGAGCGAGCGGGCAGCAGAGGTTCTGAGATCAACGGCAGCCACACATATGATGGCTCACGGCCATCTGTACAGATACAGTGTACTCATACACATAAAATAAATAAAAATAAATCTTCAAAAAAACAATGACTTCATGAAATTCTTAGGCAAATAGAAGGAACCTGAGTGAGGTAACCCAATCACAAAAGAACACACATGGTATGCACTCACTGATAAGTGGGTATTATCCCAAAAGCTCAGAATACTCAAGATACAATTCACAGACAACGTGAAGCTCAAGAAGAAGGAAAACCAAAGTGTGGATGCTTCAGTCCTTCTTAGAAGGTGTAACAAAATACTCACAGGAGCAAATATGGAGACAAAGTGTGGAGCAGAAGGAAAGGCCATCCAGAGACTGCTACACCTGGGAATTCATCCCATATATAGTCACCAAACACAGACAATATTGTGGATGCCTGATCTAGGTGTCTCCTGAGAGGCTCTTCCAGAATCTGACAAATATAGAGGTGGATGCTTGCAGCCAACCATTGGAATGAGCATGGGGTCCCCAAAGCAGGAGTTAGAGAAAGGACTGAAGGAGCTGAAGGGATTTGCAACCCCATAGGAAGAACAATTATCAACCAACCAGGCCACACCCCCCACACCCCCCACTGAGCTCCCAGGAACTAAACCACCAACTGATGTATACACATGGAGGGACCCATGGTTCCAGCCGCATATGTAGCAGAGGATGGATGGCCTTGTCAGACGTCAATGGGAGAAGAGGCCATGGATCCTGTGAAGGCTCAATTCCCCAGTGTAAGTAATGTGAGGGTGGGAAGGGGTGGGTGGGGGAACACTCTCATAGAAGCAAGTGAAGAGGGGATGGGTTAGGGGGTTTCTGAGAAGAGGGCTGCGGGGACTGGTGTTGTGATCATAAAAAGATAAAGAGCTTTAAGAATATGTTCTGGCAGGGTGTGGGGAAAGGGGGTGCCTCGGTGGGGGGGGTGCCTCAGTGGGCCCATGCGAAGGCATCCGTTCCCCCTGAGCGACCAGACACACACAGGTATAGTATAGAATAGAGTTTACTTAGGATATGGGGAGGGGAGTTAAGAGAGTAGTAGAGGCAGAGAAAGGCAGAGAGAAGGAGAGAGTAGAGAAGTGGAGGCCGGCCATGACCACGTGGAAAGAGAGGGAGGAAAGGAATGGGGAGCAAGGGGGCAAGAGAGAGGCAAGAGCAAAAGAGAGAGAGGAGGGGGCCAAGCAGCCCCTTTTATGTGGCCAAGCCTACCTGGCTGTTGCCAGGTAACCATGGAGAGGAGCATACCTGGCTGCAGCCAGGAACTGTGGGGTGGAGTTTTCACAGATTACCAACAACAACCGGGAAAGGGGATAACAATTGAAATGTAAATACAGAAAATATCCAATTAAAAAAAAAAAAAAGGAAAGAAAATAAAAGTCCAAAGTTCAAAGTCTCTTCTTAGATTCATGCAGCCTCTTAATTGCAATCCCCTATAAAATCAAAATCAAAAAGCAGATCACAAACTTCCAACATAACAGGATATACATTACCATTCCAAAACATCATGGTGAGAAAATAATGGACGAAAGACCAAAACCCAGCTGGACACCGTCCAAATGCTGCATCTCCATGTCTGATATCCGACTCCTTTCAGATTTATTGTTTCCATTCTGTGTGAGCCGCTTTCCACAGCAGGTATCCCACGACTCTGGCATCTCTAACATCTCAGGGTCTCCAAGGCAACCTCAACTCCACAGCTTCTTGTTCCAGTGTCTAAGAGCCACACATGATCTTCTGTGCTCCCCCAAAGGTCTTGAGTCACTTCTCCAGCTCTTCACTCTGTAGAACTCTAGGCTCTAGTTGACTCCATTCCACTGCTGCTGCCGTTCTTGGTGGTCATCTCATGATACCAGCGTCTCTAATATGCTGGAGTCTTCAGCTGCAACTGAGCCACGCTTTCAGCAGAAGCCTCTCACATGCTGTCCTCATGGGGCCAAGCCTCAACTTCTTTGACCCCTTGAGTCTTGGGCCTTTTATTGCAACTGAGGCTGCACTCTCACCAATGCCATTTCCTGGCCTGTTCCAGTGCCAAGCCTCAGTTGTTCTTCATGACCTTTTTATGCCTTCATGCCCGTCCCTGGGGCGTTCAACAGGGTCCTAGGGCAGGGGAGAGGGAGACCGAAAGAGACGAGAGACATGAAGAATAAGAGCAAGACAGTTGTCTGATCAAGCTCCAAAAACTTTACTTCAGGGATGGCAATATAAGCACAAGCTTCAAGGGAAGGGGAAGAGCCCGGGCCAAGGGAGGGGGGAGATCCTGTGACAAGGGAGGGGGAAGAAGCCATGACAAGAGTGAGGGGAAGAGCCCACAGCAAGGGAGGGCTGGTGGCAATCTTCAGTTCCTGGAACCAAGGGTCACAATGTCCTCCATACCCACAAGTATTCTATTAGACTACACATGTTCTCTCAGGGCTGTAAGTGTAAGCTAGTAATTTTCCACTAGGCCATAGTTAAGGCCCTGGCTCCTGGCACCTTCAAAACCAGCACCACCTGGGTAATTCTTACACATCACCAAGTCTAGCTGCCTACACAAAGTCTATCTCTGGACCATGACTTCTTTGTGCTCTCAGAAAATTTTGAGCCCTGCTTGGCCATGGCAGGAACATTGTGACATGGTTCTCACCCTGAAACAGAACCAGCAGAGTGTGGGCCTCCACAAACATCAATGGTTGCTGTAGGCATGAGGCTTGTTGTATAAAAAAAGGTTTTGTTTTTTTTTTTTTTACTTGACATTCCTCCTTTGGAAAATATTCTCCGAGCCAAATCTGGGAGGCAAAGGTGTGTCTGTGTCTCAGCAAATGCTGAGCCCTTCAGGCTGTGGGAAAGAACTCTGAAAACATGAGCTCAAATATATATATATATATATATATATATATATATATAT
>NW_022196901.1:20313212-20314763 GCF_008632895.1 Mastomys coucha | reverse complement strand
TATATATATATATATATAATTACTCAACTACCCAAAATATAAGGATGCAACGTGAATTGTATAAACACCTTCAAATATCTAAAGAAAAGAGGCAGCTGCACTATAAGCCAGTGTGTCAGAAAGATACTAAGGAAGGAGATAACAAGATGTAGGGAGTGGTGATAGAAAGGCACGATCCCCAGCTAAGTCTTTTGTTTGTGCTTATAAAAGCAGGCAGATTCTTGAGTTCAAGGTCAGCCTGAGACTGGGAGTTTAGGTTCAGGCCCAGGCGTGGTAGGAATGGTAATTTCAGGGCATGGTTCCACCCAGCTGATTGTCTATGCTTAACAAAGGCAGACATATCTCCGAATTCTTTTGCAATGTTAAAAAAAATATATGGGGCTGGAGAGATGGTTCAGTGGTTAAGAGCACTGACTGTTCTTCAGAAGGTCCTGAATTCAATTCCCAGCAACGACAGGGTGGCTCTCAACCATCTGTAATGAGATCAGATGCCTTCTTCTGGTGTGTCTGAAGACAGCTACAGTGTACTTATGTATAATAAATAATTTTTTAAAAAATGCGCTTGTTGTCTCTTCCTAACTAAGGTCATGGGACGCTGATTTGTGGGACGGTCAAGAGAGAACCTGGAATCGGTGACTGAATTGGTCTGCATGCGATGAGCTAGGGGAGAGCAGTAGCAGTTCTATTTTAGAACTTTTTCTAACCTGGGCCGAGCTGTCTGGAGATCTCTGGAGAGTGATTCTCTGGAGAGAATTTTTTCTAACAGGATTTCTGATTTTGGTCAGAAAATGCATGGAGAGCTAACACAGCTCTTAAGAATTTTTCTTAGCTCTTTCAGAAGTATTCTAATGGAATTTCTGACATTGGAGAGCTAATACCCTTTTTAGAATTTTTTTTCTAGCAGCTACCCAGAGAGTGAAAAAGCTCTTTTAGAACTTTTTCTAGAAAATCCAAGAATTTTTTTCAAGCAGCTTTTCTGATTGTGGTCAGAAAATTCATGAGCTAACCAGAGATGTTTTGGAATTTTTTCTATCAAGAGAGAACTGTATCTCAAGCAGATTACAAAGCCAAGAGCTAAGTACAGAGCTAAGTACAGAGCTATCTACAGAGCTATCTAGGGAACCATCTCTACTAGACTCCAAGGCTGTCAGCTTGTATCCATGATTTGATTTCAAGTCATTTGTTCCACCACTCTCAAACACCCATTCTCTCAGGAACCCCTTTCTAAGCCAAGGCTGGTCCTTGGCAAGAAAACACTTGCCAGAAAATTTCAACTCAGGCCAGGCAGTGGTGGCACACACCTTTAATCCCAGCACTTGGGAGGCAGAGGCAGGCGAATTTCTGAGTTCGAGGCCAGCCTGGTCTACAGAGTGAGTTCCAGGACAGCCAGGACTACACAGGGAAACTCTGTCTTGAAATCCAAAAAAACAAACAAAAAAAACAAACAAACAAACAAAAAAAGAAAGAAATAAAAAGAAATTTTCAACTCAATGATGGTCTCTTCTTCTTCTTCTTCTTCTTTTTTTTTTTTTTTTTTTTTTTTTTTTTTTT
>NW_022196901.1:20304702-20313168 GCF_008632895.1 Mastomys coucha | reverse complement strand
GTAGACCAGGCTGGCCTCAAACTCAGAAATCCGCCTGTCTCTGCCTCCTAAGTGCTGGGATTAAAGGCGTGCGCCACCAACACCTGGCAGATGCTGGTCTCTTCTTAATTACTAACAGTTTCTTAGCTCTAGCTAATCAGCATCAGTTGTCCCTGTAACCCCTTGTGTTCTTGATTGTAAATCCAGAGCCACATGACCAAAGCTGTGAAGTTCTGCTGTTTGCTGGGTGTGGAACATGGAGCCCTTGTTCTACTACATCTTCCCCAGTTTTCTGGTTTGATGATTTTCTTCACTGCGTAAAGTTGGATGTTCTGTAATTTACTCTATAAACTGATGTTGATCTCTGATCAACTCAGAGATCCACATGCCTCTCTCTCCTGAGTGCTGGGATTAAAGGATATATCACCATGCTTGGACTTAAGCTTTTCTTTAATTCCTTTTCACAAGATCTTTATAACCATGACCACTATATCTCAAGCTATGGATCAAAAGCATGCATCATCCCACATCAAGATCTGGATCAAAGGCCTGTGTATCCCAGCCTAAAGGTCTGGATCACAGGTGTGCCCTCCATTTCTGGATTGTAGTTCATTTCAAATATAATCAAATTGATAACAACAGTCTATCCCTTCTCAATTTGACACACCACTATGTTGCCTTATGTCTAAATGAAAACAATAAACTGGTCATAATAATGCCTAACATGATGTAACTATCCCTTGTTCAACTACAAATGCATAAACAATAATCTTATTTGAGTAGGATCTTGCCCCTATATCACTGCTCCCTCAATTCTATTTCATAATCTTGAATACAGAATTTAGCTCCATCCTATTTCCTGGTGCCTCTTTAACCTTTGAGTCATATATTTTGTGTTTTTTCTTTCAAAGTTTGCTATATTTGATCAAAAGGCTCTTCGGGAGAGTGAACCACATGACAGAGTCTATGCTAGACTATTCTGAAATGTCTTTTATCAATGCAGTCATCCTAAAATCTCTTCACTTTAGCCTCAGGCAGATTTTTCAGACAAGGGTAAAAACAATTATATTCTTCACTAAAACATCACAAGAACAGTCTCTAGGACATATACTAAAATTATTCTCCTCTGAAACCTCTTGAAACAGGCCCCCACAGTTCATCTATACCAATGTCTTCCATGCTTTTATTAGTATGGCCCATTAAGCCTCACTTAAAGCATTCCACTGCTTTCCAACATCCAAAAATCTACATTCTTCCGAAAAGCATGATCAGACCTATCACAACAATACCCCACTCCTGATACCAACTTCTTAATTAGTGTTCCCATTTCTGTGAATAGATACCATGACAAAGGCAACTCTTATAAAGGAAAATATTTAATTGAAGTTGGCTTATAGTTTAAGAGTTTTAATCTATTATCATCTTGGTTGGAAGCATGGCAGCATGCAGGCAGACATGATGCTAGAGAAGCCAAGAATTCTACATCTTGATTTGCAGGCAGCAGAAGGGTGCTATCTTCCACATGCAGCCATGAGAAGGCTCTGATTCCACACTGGGTAGAGTTTAAGCATAGGAGACCCCAAAGCCCTCCTACATAGTGAGGTACTTCCTCCAAAAAGGCCAGACCTCCTAGTAGTATTATTCTCTGTGGACCAATCATTCAATTATATGAGTCTATTGGGGCCAAACCTATTCAAACCATCATACCTTCTTTTTCTCCCACCTAGTGTTGAAGGATTGGAAGGAGTTCTTGTGGAGAAGGGTAGTAGGAAAAGGAACCCATAAAGTAACCAAAGATCTGGTTACAGCCTGTGTCAGAAAATAAATAAAAAAAGAAACTGTTATCAAGCTTGGAGATCACAACCTGTGACCCAAGTTAGGTTTATCACTCATCCTCAATATGCCAATTGGAAAAGGCAAATTAAAGAGAACTGTGGTTCCTCATTATGCTTCCCCTCGAGAGGTGTTTTGGTACTACCACATACCAGACAAGGAAAGATGGAGCAGATCTGGGTTCCATCTTCTGCTTCTTCCCTCTGAGTATCCAGGACCTAATACACACCTGATGGGAAAGTATGAAGCATAGTCTCCAGTGGATAGGTCAACAGGATCTTGGTTCTGCAGAGAGTGATGAGGGAGGCCTTCTCTGAGGATTTCAGTGTTTCAGCTTTTATAGATGGTATTCAATGAAAATACGCTCTTACATGATATTCAGCGAGACAAACAGCTTATACATACACACACTTTATTTGGGCAAACAGGGGCTCTATATAAACTTTGGAGAGGGGCTTTCAGGCTGAACATAAATCATTGGCTGGAGCTCAAGGTACTGGGAATGCCTCATTTGTACAGACAGGCACTCCAGGAATTCCAGGTGCTTAGTGAACAGGTTCTTACCTGGAGAAAAGAAGCTGAACCTTTGATTTTGCCAAGTGACATTTTATGACATTCCTCAGGTAGAAAATGTAGAGGTTAGGCTCCCCAAATCAGGCAGATTAAATAGTGGGATCTAACAGAGAGCTAACCAGTGCTGCCACACACCTTTAATTCTGTCACTCAGAAAGTAAAGTCAGGAGATCTCTGTGACTTCAGGGCCAGCCTGGTCTACATAGTGAATACCAATGCAGTCCAGGTTATACAGTGAGACTAGGTTTCTAGTGCTGGGAAGAGACACCATGACTAAGGCAACTCTTATAAAGGAGAACATGTAATTAGGGATGTCTTACACGTTCACAAGTTTAGCCCATTATCATAATGGCAAGAAGCAAACATTGTGCTGGAAAAGGAGCCAAGAGTTCTACATCTGAATCAACAGGCACAAGAAGAGAGAGTGAGCCAACTAGCCCTGCCTTGAACTTCTGAGATCTCAAAACCCACCTGTAGTGACACACTTCCCAATAAGGCCACACCTACCTCAACAAGGCATAGTTCCATTCCCTATGGTCCTACGGGGATCATTTTCATTCAAACCACCACAGTCTCAAAAACAAAATGAAACACTAGGTAGATAGATAGATAGATAGATAGATAGATAGATAGATAGATAGATAGATAGATAGATAGACAGACAGACAGATAGGGAAAACAAAAGGAAATCTATTCTATGTTATTACTTTGGGAAGAGGAGCGAAAAGATCTAGCAAACTCCCTATCTTCTTTGGCCCTGAAATTAGATCAATATGCACATTTAAGAAATCCTGGCCAAGCCGGGCAGTGGTGGCGCATGCCTATAATCCCAGCACTTGGAAGGCAGAGGCAGGTGGATTTCTGAGTTCGAGCCCAGCCTGGTCTACAGAGTGAGTTCCAGGACAGCCAAGGCTACACAGAGTAACCCTGTCTCGGAAAAAAACAAACAAAAAACAAAAACAAACAAACAAACAAAAAAACCCGAAGAGCGCAGGGAGGGAGGGGAAGCAGAGTGGTTTCGAGCTTGCTGGTAGTCCTAACTTCAGATTTACCTTGCAAGTGACAATGAGTCCCATCTGTCTGTCACAGGGTTTACCGTGGACTCTTTAAGTCCCTGTAGCTGTAGCTTAATTAAAGCATTTCTTATGCAATTCGCCCAGCTTCTGTCCTGGACTGGGGAGGCTGAGCCAGTGTTCTGAGCAGGTGCTTTGGAGCAGTTTGGTCTGGAGACCTCCAGTGTGAGCCATTCGCTTTGCCTAAGAAGAGGCATCAGGACAGTGGAGTAAACTGGCCAGCTCCGGGAAGGGGTGCTGGGCTCCTTCCTCAATAACTAACTGCTGCTGTCAGCAGATGGCAGAGCCTCTGGGAGGCGCAACCTTTTTGACTACATAGTGTAATGACTACAGTGGACAATTAGTTGTTGCAAAAAAATAAGTAAGTTCAGTCATAAGTTAAAACTGAGCAAAGAGCTCAATCACAATAGCTAATAAGTGGATGCATAGCTTTGATTTAAAAAGCAAGGTATGAAGGCTTTAACACTGCTATTACAGATGACATGAGTTTGATCCCAAGAACCCACATTGGGAGGCTCACAATGCCTATACACACACACACACACACACACACACACACACACACATACACACACACACATACACACATATACACACGCACATACACACACATACACACACATACACACACACATACACACATACACACACACACACACAGAGGATGTTATTTTTTAATTGCATAGGTGTTTTACCAGCATGTATCTCACCTTTGTGACTGGTTCCCAGGGAGACTTTGAACTGTAGCCTTTTAAACAGACTTGAGACTGTGGGGACTTTTGAAGTTGGACAAAATGCATTTTGCACTATAACATGGCTACAAGCCTATGGGGGCCAGGAAGTAGAATGTAGTGATTTGAATAAGAATGACCTCCATGGCTGGGCAGTGGTAGTGCATGCCTTTAATCCCTGCACTTGGGAGGCAGAGGCAGGTGGATTTCTGAGTTCGAGGCCAGCCTGGTCTACAGAGTGAGTTCCAGGACAGCCAGGGCTAAATGGAGAAAGCCTGTCTTGAAAAACCAAAAACCAAAAAGAAGAGAAAGAAGGAAAGAAAGGAAGGAAGGAAGGAAGGAAGGAAGGAAGGAAGGAAAGAAGGAAGGAAGAAAAAGAGAGAGAGAGAGAAAAGAATGGCCTCCATGGGCTCATCTATTTGAATGCTTAGTCATCAGAAAGTGGCACTACTTTAAAAGAATTAGGGAGGTGTAGCCTTGTCACTTATGGTCAACTTTGAGGTTTTTTGGTTTTTGGGTTTTTTTTTTTTTTTTTGCTTTTCGAGACAGGGTTTCTCTGTATGGCCCTGGCTGTTCTGGAACTCACTCTGTAGACCAGGCTGGCCTCAAACTCAAAAATCCACCTGCCTCTGCCTCCCAAGTGCTGGGAATAAAGGTGTGTGCCACCACCACCTGGCAACTTCGAGGTTTCAAAAGACCATTTCTGCTATTGGATCAGGATGGAGTTCTCAGCTACTTCAGCAGTACCATGAGCCCACCCCTGATGAGAATGGTCTAAACCTCTGAAACTGTAAGCAATCCCCCAATTAAATGCTTTCTTTTTAAAGAGTTGCCATGGAAGACCCGCAGTCTCAATTAATTTGGACCACTGAGATCTCTCAGACACTGAGCCACCAACCAGGCAGCATACACAAGCTGGTCAGAGGCCCCTGACACATATACAGCAGAGGACCACCTGGTCTGGCCTCAGTGGGAGAAGACATGCCTAATCCTCAAGAAACTTGAGGCCCCAGGGATTGGGGAGGCCTGGCAGGGAGAGGGGAATATCCTCTAGGAGACAGGGAGGAGGAGGAATGTGGGGAGAGCAGACTAGGGAGAGGGAAACGATTGGACTGTAAAAAAAATAAAAGTAGTAGTAGTAGTAGTAGAAATAATAATAATAATAATAATAATAATAATAATAATAATAATAATAATAATGATAATAATAATAATAGAATTGCCAGCCAGGCAGTGGTGGCGCACGCCTTTAATCACAGCACTTGGGAGGCAGAGGCAGGTGGATTTCTGAGTTTGAGGACAGCCTGGGCTACAGAGTGAGTTCTAGGACATCCAGGGCGATCCAGAAAAACCCTGTTTTGAAAAACAAAAAACAAAAAAAAATAGAGTTGCCTTGTTCATCGTGACTCTTGGCAACAATGGAACAGTGACTAAGACAAGGAAAAAAAAAGATTCATCCACTCTCTTACTCAACAAGAGGGTATCCACTTTGTGCACCCAGATGTATGCGTGCATCTGAGCAGATACCAGAAGTTAGCCGCATGCTTCCCTCATTCTTTACCTGATTTTTTGAGACAGGTTCTTCTTACTAAATCCACAGCTTGCTAATGCAGCTAGACTTGCTGGTCAGTGAGTGCCAGAGTCCTCTTGTGCTAGAATTAAAGATGTACAACATCATGCCCTGTTAAAAACCTAGTTCTAAGACTCCAAAAAAAATCTCCATGTTTGTATGGCAGACAGCTACCCATTGAGCTGTGAGCACACTGCTGAGCAAAATCAAACATGGTCTCTAGCTCCAAGACTATTATAGCTAACAGGAAGACAGACCTTGGCAATGCCAACAACAACAAAATATCACACCAGAGCTGAGGTAGAGTTCAATGGACAGAGTACTTGCCTTCAGTGCACACTACACACATTTAGTGTGGTAACCCCAATACTTGGGAGATTGAACACAAGAGGATCAGAAGTTCAAGGTAATCCTGTATTGCATAGCTCTAGGCCAGTATGGACTACAAAAGACCCTATCTCAAAAGCAAGAGCTCATCAACAAACAAACCACATAAGTCCGTGAAGTTGAGAATGACTTCAGAGTGCTGTGAAAGGCAGCACTATTTAACCAGGGACGCTCTTTTCCACAAGAAGGCTGTGGTGTAGTTAAGAGTTGAAACACAAGTTTTCTTTAATAAAACAGGGAAGCTAGCCGGGCAGTGGTAGCGCACGCCTTTAATCCTGGTACTTGGGAGGCAGAGGCAGGAGGATTTCTGAGTTCGAGGCCAGCCTGGTCTACACAGTGAGCTCCAGGACAGCCAGGGCTACACAGAGAAACCCTGTCTCGAAAAACAACCAAAACAAAACAAAACAAGGAAGCTTATTCAAGTAACAGGAGTAGCAGGTGCAGGGGACCTGGTGCTGATGGGAACATGGGATTGGGCTGAAGATCCAGGGAAGTCTATTGCAGCAGAAAGAAAACGCATGGTGCCGGACGATGAGGTACAGACAAACACACCTACTGCCAAAGGCCATCAGGACTCTGCCTGAGAAAGTCACTTACCCAGACAGTGCTTGCCACCTGTCCCATGATTGACAGATACAATCAGCATCACCTGCTCTCCTGCTCTTTGCCTTCTATTTGGGTTCAGCTAGTGGGAAGATGTTTTGGGAGCCTGAAGGGCAGGAAAATTGCCAGGTCACAGACAGTTGGCTGCCTTGCCTGCCAGAGGCCACCACTGCTGGCAAACAGCCCTCCAATGTAGCTGCTGTGAGGGTTCAATCCACGTGCTCCTGTGTTGATGGCTGCATCTCCACCCTGTAGCCGCAGTGGGCTTCAAGCGTTTTCAAGGTGGGGCCTGGTAGAAGACAGCTAAGGGATGTGCCATTAGGGGGACAATGGGACCCCAGTCACTTCCTATTTCTCTGTTTCCCAGTGGCCATGAAGTAAACAGAGTGCTCTGTGATGCATGCTCCAGTCATTACATCCTATCCTACCACATACTCTGTGACACATGCTCCAGTCATTACATCCCATGCTACCACATGCTCTGTGACACATGCTCCAGTCATTACATGCTATGCTACCACATGTTCTGTGGTACATGCTCTAGTCATACTGTCATATGCTCTGTGATGCATGTTCCAGTCATAACATCCTGTGCTACCACATGCTCTGTGACACATGCTCCAGTAATTACATCCCATGCTACCACATGCTCTGTGACACATGCTCCAGTCATTACATGCTATGCTACCACATGCTCTGTGACACATGCTTCAGTCATGCTACCACATGCTCTGTGACACATGATCCAGTCATTACATCCCATGCTACCACATGCTCTGTGACACATGATCCAGTCATTACATGCTATGCTACCACATGCTCTGTGACACATGCTTCAGTCATGCTACCACACGCTCTGTGACACATGCTCCAGTCATTACATGCTATGCTACCACATGTTCTGTGGTACATACTCTAGTCATGCTACCACATGCTCTGTGATACATGCTCCAGTCATTACATGCTATGCTATCACATGCTCTGTGATACATGCTCCATTCATGCTACCACATGCTCTATGATGCATGCTCCAGTCATAACATCCTGTGCTACCACATGCTCCAAGCAACAGGTCCAAGAATCCACCAACAAAATCTCTGAAACTTGAACCCAAACTGATCTTTCCTCCTTACTTCTCTCAGGCATTTGTTAAAACTCTGGCTCCTGGATGTTGCCATGTTCCACCTTGATGATAATGAACTGAACCTCTAAACCTGTAAGCCAGTCCCAATTAAATGTTGTCCTTATAAGAGTTGTCTTGGTCATGGTGTGTGTTCATAGCAGTAAAACCCAATTAAGACACTAGGTTACCTGACACTGTTTCTTTTTTAAAAAAAATAAAAATAAAAACATTTATTGCATTATGATGAGAAAAGTTACATGATTTCAATTTATCTGAATTTGTTAACATTTAAAAACATATTTTAATTAAATAGAATTGAATCACATTCTTTTTTTTAATTTTTTAAAGATTTATTATATGTAAGTACACTGTAACTGTCTTCAGACACTCCTGAAGAAGGAGTCAGATTTCGTTATGGGTGGTTGTGAGCCACCCTGTGGTTGCTGGGATTTGAACTCAGGACCTTTCCTGAGCACCAAAGAACAGTTGGTGCTCTTAACCACTGAGCCATCTCTCCAGCCCTTGAATCACATTCTTGTTTCCCTTTTGTACCCCAACTCCTCCCAGAGACCCCCCCTTCAGTACCTACAATAT
>NW_022196901.1:20300152-20304015 GCF_008632895.1 Mastomys coucha | reverse complement strand
AATTTGGAAAAGCATTCATCTCAGAGAAAGAGTAACTTACAAAGTCCTCTTCTTCAAACTTGATACAAAAGTTACAAACGTCAAGCAAAGCATTCACTCTCACTCTTTGTTGTTCTCTTACAAGCCACCTCCATAGTTAAATGGCTATGTTTCTTTTGGGTATATAAATACTTTTGAAATATATAAGCTGTTCTGAAAACCATAGTATAGTGTAAAAACATGAAATAAACAATACTACTAATAGAGAGGCTGAGATAGGAGAAGCAAGATTTCAAGACCCTTACGTTGTACAAGACATACAAGATGACAGTGTATATGGATTGTACAATGTTGGACCTATCCTGACACTGTTTCTAAACCCTATGCTTGTTTATTGAACCCAGTGCAAACTGCACAGGGAGTCTGGTTAGCACATCATCTGTACAGAATATTTTATTTCTGTCCAGAGCATGCTGGAGAGCCAGAACTCTGAAGCAGAGGAAGGGATTGTGGAACTCACTACAGATCATGTGGGTAGCAGACTGTGGCATGGGATAGGACTGGTTCCAGGCCTTTCTCTTTGGTTTGTACTGAAAGACCCCCATAGGGAGACCCCCACTCGAGTCTCAGGAAAACGTGCACCCACAGAAACACGAGAGACGATCTTGATGCAAACACACGAGGCAGTTTAATATCGGAGCTCTGGGTCGACACATATCTCACACAGGAGACAGAGGAATCAACCCTGAGGATCAGGGGTTAGGGCTTTATATATAGGAAAAAGGTCTTGGGGAACAGGAGAATCGGTGTAGCTATACATGATTGGCTAGTTCAAATATCAACTATAGTACGTGCAGATCAGAGTGGGAATTCCTAAAGTTGGTGCTAATCTGAGTCAACAGAGCATCTGGCTGATCTCAAACCATATCTAAGAGGACTAGATGGCCCACTACTCAGTTGGATCGTTTGCCCAGACATGTCCTTGCATGTTTTTTCTTATTTTTATGGCTTATCTCTTCTTGGCCTGCTAGTTCCTGGGATGTCTAACAGCTTGTTTGTTTTTGTTCAGGCCTACTTGGACATGCTCGGGCCTGATCCACTGTGTTTTTCTCAGGCTTGTAATTTTCTTATTAGCCAGCACAGGCCTCAAACTTAATTTTCCTTTCAGTACGTGACTTATTCCTTCATGTATCTGCATCACCATCTCTCTTGTGTCCATCTCTGTGCCCAAATTTACCATTCTTTAATAAGATAGGAGTCCTACTAGGTGAGGTAAACCCTGATGACCTCAGTTTCACTCTTATTACCTCAGTAGAGGCAGTTCTTCAAACAGAGCACCAGCCCAGCATGTCAGGAGCCCAGCATGTCAGGAGCCCAGCATGTCAGGAGCCCAGCATGTCAGGAGCCCAGCATGTCAGGAGCCCAGCAAGTCAGGAGCCCAGCACGCAGGAGCCCAGCACTCAGGAGCCCAGCACGCAGGAGGCCAGCATGTCAGGAGCCCAATATGCAGGAGGCCAGCATGTCAGGAGGCCAGCATGTCAGGAGGCCAGCATGTCAGGAGCCCAGCATGTCAGGAGCCCAGCATGTCAGGAGGCCAGCATGTCAGGAGGCCAGCACACAGGAGCCCAGCATGTCAGGAGCCCAGCATGTCAGGAGGCCAGCACGCAGGAAGCACACCTGTAAGCCACCTTCTTCCCCTACTAACTCCTCAAGCTGCTCACAGTCTTTACCCCAGCAATAGAAATCAAACTAGGACAGCTGAGTTTGATCCCATGTGAAGGTGGAAAGAGAAAACAAACTGCACACAGCTGTCCTCTGACCTGCACATGCACAGATGAGGCCAGCACATATGTGCATGCATACACATACAAGTAAATGTAAAATCTTTTTTTTGTTGTTGTTTGTTTGTTTTTCGAGACAAGGTTTCTCTGTGTAGCCCTGGCTGTCCTGGAACTCACTCTGTAGACCAGGCTGGCCTCGAACTCAGAAATCCGCCTGCCTCTGCCTCCCAAGTGCTGGGATTAAAGGTGTGCGCCACCACCGCCCGCCTAAATAAGTGATTTTTAAAAAGCCAGGTGCACTAGTGATGCACACCAGGAATCTCAGCACTCAGGAGGCAGAAGCAGGCAGCTCTGAGTTCAAGACCAGTCTAGTCTACAGAATAAGTTTCAGGATAGCCAGGGCTACACAATGAAACCCTGTCTCAAACAAATAAGGGCTGGAGAGATGGCTCAGCAGTGAAGAGCACTGACTGCTCTTTCGAAGGACCTGAGTTCAATTCCCAGCAACCACATGGTGGCTCACAACCATCTGTAATTGAATCTGATGCCCTCTTCTGGGGTGTCTGAAGACAGTTACAGTGTACTTACATATAATAAACAAATAAATCTTTTTAAAAAAGAAACAAAAATCAAACAAAACAAAAAAAATTCAAAAAAATCATATATAAAGCCTAGAAAAAAACAAAAATAAATAAATAAATAAATAAAATAAAAATAAAGCCTAGCTCCGCATACAGAGAGCACTCATTGCTCTTACAGAAAACCTCACATGCACATGACAGCTCACAGGCATCTGTCACTTCAGTTCCTGGGGATCCGATGCATTCTTCTGACCTCTGCAGGCACCACCAGGCATGCACATGAACTATAAAAGAGAAGTTCTGTGTGTCTGACATGGAAAAGTCTTCAAAAACATAGTTGTTTGGTTGGTTGGTTTGGTTTTATATGGCTCCTTTCCTGACTTTCTGTGTGGGTGGGCCTTGCTCAGTTTTGGTTCAGTGAGACAAAGTTTTACCCTGTAGCAGACTGGCCTGGAACTCACTCACTGTGCAGCCCAGTGATCCTCCTGCCTCAGCCTCCCAAGTGCTGGGATTACCCAACTATACTTGGGAAATATATACCTTTTTAAAGACTTATTTTATTTGTGTGTGTGTATCTGTGTGTGTGTGTGTGCACAGAAGCTAGAAGAGGACATCAGGTCCCCTGACGGTGGCTACAGAAGTTACAGGAAGCTGTGAGCTGCCTGTTGGGTGCCTGATCTGAACCTGTGTCCTCCAAAAGATCAGAAATCACTCTAAAACTGCAGAGTCACTTTCTACAGCCCCTGTCCTTGCAAACACACACATGCACATGCACACGAGGAAGGATAAAACTGAAGTTCTTCACAATTTTTCTGCATTTGGAGAGACTGCAGAGTCAACACATCCCAAATACAATGGAGGAGCTGTCTTAGTTAAAGTTTCCATTGCTGTGAAGAGACCCCATGACCAAGGCAAGCCTTATAAAGGACAGCATGTAGTTGGGGCTGCCTTACAGGTTCAGAGGTTCAGTCCATTATCATCATGGTGGGAAGCATGGCAGCATGCAGGCAGACATGGTGCTGGAGAAGGAGCTGAGAGTTCTACATCTTGATTTGAAGGCAGCCAGGAAGAGGTGGCTGTCTCTTCTGCACTGGGCAGAGCTTGAGTTCTAGGAACCCTCAAAGTCCACCCCCACTGTGACACACTGTGACAACAAGGCCACACTATTCTAAGGAGACCACATCTCCCAACATTGTCAATCCCTGTGAGCCAAGCATTCAAACACATGAGTCTATGGGGGCCAAACCTATTCAAACCACTACAGAAGCTTTCTGATTGTGGTGCCTCCCCCAACAAATGAGTATTCCAAGATCTATTTTAAAGTGCAGTAGTATAATACAACTTATGGAAGTGCTGGCATCCATGTCTTCGGTGGCAACAGGTTACAATGTTTTTTGTCTGTAGTAGAGTCTTACTATGTAATCCAACCTAGCCTCAAAACCCCAGGTCTTGAATCTCTCTACATTCCTGCCTGGATTGCAAGCCTTCACCATCCATGCAGGCAGGCTATAATTTTTTTTTT
>NW_022196901.1:20296998-20300059 GCF_008632895.1 Mastomys coucha | reverse complement strand
TGGCCTTGAACTCAGAAGTCCACCTGCCTCTGCCTCCCAAGTGCTGGGATTAAAGGCATGTGCCACCATCGCCTGGCTATAATTTTTTTTTTAACCTTGTTGAATTACTTAAATTTCTGTACTATAACTATAAACATACAACTTTAATTCTTGTTGTTGTTGTTCAAGACATGGTTTCTCTGTGTAGCACTGGTTGTCCTGGGACTCTCTCTGCAGAACAGGGTGCCCTTAAACTCATAGGAGATCTGCCTGCCTCTGCCTCCCCAGTGCTGGGGATAAAGGCGTGCTCAGCCACACCTGGCCTAATTTATATACATCTTATACTTTTTTGTTGTTGTTGTTGTTTTGTTTTGTTTTCAAGACAGGGTTTCTCTGTGTAGCCCTGGCTATCCAGGAGCTCACTCTGTAGACCAGTCTGGCCTTGAACTCAGAAATCTGTCTGCCTCTGCCTCCCAAGTGCTAGGACTAAAGGCATGTGCTACCATGCCAGGCTATGTTTTTGTTTTATTTTTAGCAGAGTCTCACTCTGCAGCCCTGATTGGCCTGGAACTCACTGTGTAGACCAAACTGACTTCAAACTCCCAGAGATCCACCTGCCTCTGAACCCTGGATGCTAGGACTAAAGGGATGTACCATCCCACCCAGACCTGTTTAATTTTTTTTAAAACATATTTGTTATATTTATTGTCATGTGTACATGTGTATGCTTATGGGGAGTGGGGCCTAGGCCATGGCATGTGTGTGTAAGTCAGAGGTTGCTTCTGTCCTATCATGTGGAGCCTAGGAATTGAACTAGGGTCAGGCTTCATCAGAGGCCTTTACCAACTGAGCCATCTTGCCAGCTCTGTTTTAATTTTAAAAGTCAGATTCTCACTATGTAGCACTAGCTACATACTATATAGCTCAGGCTAGTTCTCCTACCCTAGCCCCTGAAATGCTAGTATTAAAGATGTATATCTGTGTAAGGCCTGTCTTACCCAGGGCACCGCAATAAGAAGCATTGAAAGCAAAGGCTTCTCGGAGGAAGTGAAGTCCAAGAGAACTGGAACAGAGGCTGGGCAAATGATCCTGTTGACCATCACTAAACCCCAAGCTCTCTTAGTCTTACACCAGCCCTTGCAAAGCCTCATTACCGGCAAGCCAGGATCATCTTTTAATTGAACAAAGGAATTATTCACTTACTCTAGTACCACACCATTCAAAATTTGTGCCAGAAAACATTAAGTGCCCCACCCTCGGGCCTGGCATGGGCTGGTGCTGGAGGATTATTTAGAGCTTGGACAAAGCCAGGAAGCCCAAGAGCCGAGCGCTGGCTGGGACACACAACTCCACACACCCAGGCTGTAACTGGAGAAGGAGGCTAAAGGCCAAGTGTCAGCAGAGCCAGGACCGTCAGCAGGAGCAGGCTCCGTGGGAGTGTCTGGCTGTTTGTGGCTGAGGATGGCCTTGAACTCCTGTCCTTCTGCTTCTACCTCTCAAGTACTGGATTACAGGCATGAGCCATTACTACCACACCTTGCTCTGACTTTCTTTCTTTTTTTTTTTTTTAATGTCCAACTTGTGTTTCTTGAAAAAATAATAAGATTACTTAATGAAGTTGGCAAATTAGACTGGAAAATCATAGAAGCTATGGTTTCTGGATCAGTTCCCAGCATGAGAACTCTGAGCCAGGTCCACCAGAGTCACCAGAGAAGAAGTTGGAAAGGCAGGTCCCACCCACCCCAGTCAGTGAGTATAATCCTGAAGCGTGGGCGCCGGCAATGTGGAGAACAACCACAGGAGCCCGTATGCTGTCCACAGGAACTGCTGTGAGTGCACCAGAAGAGGATTCTTCATTGCTACACATAGATTGTTCCCAACCAATAAAAAAGGCATCGTCAGTGGGGAGCTTGCCTTCTCAGCCAATAGAGAACGTGTCAGTAGTTGGGTACATGCCTCTGAAATGCTCCAGAAAATTCTCCACACAGAAGCTTCTAAAATGTTCGTTTCAGAAAACTTTAAGTACTCATAAAAGGGAAGTGTTCCAAAGGAGATTTAGACATATTGGTTAAAATTATTGATATTTACCATATTAGAAATAGAAACAGAAGCCATTAGTGATGGTGCACACCCTTAATCCCAGCACTTAGAAGGCAGAGGCAGGTGGATTTCTGAGTTCGAGGCCAGCCTGCTCTACAGAGTGAGTTCTAGGACAGCCAAGGCTACACAGAGAAACCCTGTCTCTAAAAAAAAACAAAAAAAAAAACAAAAAAAAAAAAAAAGAAATATGTCTTTAGTTACATATCTGTATTTTGTCTATGTATGAGTGCACACACGAGTACAGATGTTCTTGGAGTCCAAAGGTAGTGTCAGATCATCTAGAGCTGCATTTAATGCAACCGTCAGCCAACCCCCATGTCCGTGTCGAGATCCAATGAGTCCTCTAGAAGAACAGCAAGTACTCTTAAGCACTGGACATCCTCCTGCCTTTCATTAGCTCCTTTTAAAGGAATAGTAGTGAGCAAGGCACGGTGTTCCATAGCACTCTTTAAAAAAAAAGTTTTATTTATTTATTTATATGAGTACACTGTGGCTGTCTTCAGACACACCAGAAGAGGGCATCAGATCCCATTACAGGTGGTTGTGAGCCTCCATGTGGTTGCTGGGAATTGAACTCAGGACTTCTGGAAGAGCAGTCACTGCTATTAACCATGGAGCCATCTGTCCATTGTGAGTTTGAGGCTGGTTTTGTGAACATAGCAAGTTCTAGGCCAGCTGTGGCTATGTAGTGAAAGCTTGTCTCAAAAAAGAACAATACACACGTATCATGTTGATTTAATTTATTGTTTATTGCTGTTATGGAATGTGTGCATGCATGTATGGGCGTGGGTCAGAGGTCAACATTGCTCTCTCCCACTACCTTTACCTGGCTTCTGGAAGCTGCTGTGCTTGCCTGGAAAGCACATTTAGTTGATGAACCAGCACTCATGTAGAAAAAAAATAACACTTTTTTGTCTACTTATTTGGGGAGGGGGATTGTTTTTTAGGACATTCTTTGATTTTATTTTCTTTCTTCCTTCCT
>NW_022196901.1:20283707-20296965 GCF_008632895.1 Mastomys coucha | reverse complement strand
CTCTCTCTCTCTCTCTCTCTCTCTCTCTCTCTCTCTCTCTCTCTATCCCTCTCTCTCTCTCTCTCTCTTTCTCTCTGAGAGTCAGAAAGTAACCCAGGTAGCCTCAAACTCACTATGTAGCTGAAGCTGGCCTAAATTTCTAACTCTCCTATAACTCTCCTACCTCCACGTCTCATGTGCAACTAGCATCTATTGAAAGATCCCCGCAGGGAGACCCTCACTCAAGTCGCGGGAAAGTGCACATAGCCCCCCTTCCTTTAAAAATAGCAAGTCTAATCCCCTTCGATTCTGCATGACCACCTCAGATAAGGAAGCAAGGGATTCTTCTAGTTTGGAAACAGTATCCTGTAATGCTCCCACGTCTTCTTGAATAGCCGCATGGAGCTGTGTGAGTCCTATTTCTCCACTCACTAGTGCTGCTGGCCCGGTTCCTATCCCTGCTGCCACTCCCACTCCCATCAGGATGGTTAGAGTAACAGTGATGGGCTCTCTTTTGTACCTAACCTGATTTTGTAATATTTGAAAACTTCATCATCTGGGTGATAATAAACTCTAGGGTATACGGATATCATGACCCAAAAATCTCCACTGGAATCAAAGATGGTCAGAGATAAACAAGGGGTCAAACCAGATCTGCAGGCCCACCAGGCTTTAAATAGCCAGTCGTTTGCATAATCCGATAACTGTCATTACAAAGGTGTGGGTGGGTTGCTGGGATCTTTCCCACACAAGTCCCTATCCCTGAAATCTCAACCAGGGTCAGGCGGGTTGCTCCATTCCAATTGCATGTATTAGCATCTTCAGTATAGTTTGGGTTCCCATATGTAGCGATGCCCTCATAGTAAGGAGGCTCAGCCCTAAGGCAGAGCCAACACTGGCTAGTCATAGCTGGATGGGTCTCATTGAAAGCCATAAAAGCCCCCTGAATTAAGTTGAATAACCTTTCTCTAGTGGAATTTCGGGAAATAAAAACAGGGGGTAAGGTAGCAGGTATCTTACAGGGTAGAATCAGTGGAGCTGTGGGAAGGGCAACTTGATCTGCTAACGCTAAATTAGGCCCCAGTGCTATGGGCGATGGATTAGCAATTTTAAGCCTGATCTGGAATATAAATCCCTTATCATAAAACCTCATTTCAAACCGCATTCCCCACTGTAGGCCTGAAGTCCATGTCCTTAAACTCTTTCCTTTTTCAGTAAAAGTTATATTGAGGGGAATGCACCATCCAGTAGTAGCACATTTTCTTGACCCGGGAGAGCTGGAATAGTTGGTATGAACCACTATAAGACCTGCAGATAAAAGTCTCCGATTCCCATTCCCTGTAGTCTCACATCCCCAGTTTTTACAATAATATGACTCTGCCCCTCCACACTTCTGTGCATTTCAGCCCTCCTTTGGGCATACATAAATTTGCCCGTGCCCAAGCAGAGCTGCATCCTGCATCATGTGGGCCTGATAAGTCTGGATCCCTGGAAGCCTGGACATCTTTCCAGGCAATGTCCCAAGTGTTTAGTCCTGCAACCAAAGCACAAGCATCAGGAGTCAGGGATGGCCACCAAGTATAGGGGACGGTACTCTGGAGGTGGACCAGGCTACTTCCCCAGTTTGGGAGATAACCTGCCATGTTAATGACACAGGCTGATGGGGGTTAGGGGGTTTGCTTAGAGTAGGCTTTGCGAAATATGCGCAGCTTAAGAGGATTATCAGTCTTTTCCACAGTCCATTCATCGTCATCTTGACTTAGCTTAGGAGGTGCTTTCTTGACATGGGAGGCGTGGATCCAAGCCGGTATTCCGTCTACCTTGACTGCAGTGGGGGTGGTCAGCAGCACCAGGTATGGTCCTTTCCACCGAGGTTCAAGGTTCCCAGCTCGGTGTCTCCGCACAAGGACAGTATCTCCCACTTCGAACTGGTGGGGCACTCTCAGGTCTCTCGCAGCATAGATGTCTTTTAGCTGCTCCCAGGCTTCTTTCCTTACTGTCTCAAGTGCCTTTAGTCAGGCTAAAAGGTTGGATGGGGGAACAAAGGAATCATCAGGACAAGCACCTAGCTCTAGGGTAATATATATGGGTGGAGGTACTCCATACATTAGCTCAAAGGGCGTTAATCCAGTGATACTGGATGTATTCCGAACTCGGAATAGTGCATAAGGAAGGAGGACTGTCCAATCATTTTCTCCGGTCTCTAAGGACAATTTAGTCAAGGTCTCTTTTATCGTTCTATTCTTTCTTTCTACCCATCCTGAGCTCTGGGATCTATATGCACAATGTAGCTTCCAATCTGCCCCCAGTATTTTGGCCATTCCCTGACTTACCTGGGCGGCGAAGGCAGGTCCGTTGTCTGACCCAATTACCTTAGGCAGTCCAAACTGTGGAAAAATCTCTTCTCGTATCTTCTTGGCCACTACATTGGCAGTCTCCTTCTTAGTGGGGAAAGCTTCAACCCATCCTGAAAAGGTGTCTACAAACACTAAAAGATATTTATTTCCATATCGGGCGGGTTTTACCTCAGTAAAGTCTGTTTCCCAGTAGGTTCCTGGTCTGTCTCCTCGTAGGCGTTTTCCTTCTTGAAGCTTATTGTTTCCAGCATTGGTCAAGGCACAAGCCTTACAGTTCTCTACCACTTTCTCTGCCAGTTCTCTTGCCTTGTATACCTTATAAGGAGATTTCTTCACCAATTCAATCATCTTCTTGGGTCCCAAATGGGTAAGAGTATGGATATCAGTTAGGTATGCAACCCCTTCATCAGGAAATAGGGGAACTTCGCCCGGTCGTGCTCCTATCCCTTCTATTTCTTTTCCAGCTACCGTAAGGATCATGGGTCCTTGAGCTGCCTTCTTGGCTGTATGATCGGCCATCCGGTTTCCCTTTTCTATTAGTCCTTCCCCTTTTTGATGCCCCGGACAATGAATAATAGCTACCTTACTGGGCATGTGAACAGCTTCCAGCAGGCCGAGAATCTCTTCTTTATTTTTAACATCTCTGCCTCCAGAGGTCAGCAACCCACGCTGTTTGTAGATTGCCCCATGAATGTGAGCCGTCGCAAACGCGTATCGGCTATCTGTGTAGATGTTCACAGCTTTTCTTTTTGCCAGTCTCAAAGCTTGGGCTAGCACGATAAGCTCTGCCTTCTGAGCTGATGTTCCCTCTGGCAGGCTGCTGGCCCATATGACAGCTTTCCCGTCTACCACTGCAGCCCCAGCCATTTGCTTACCTTCAACCATGAAGCTGCTCCCATCTGTAAACCAGTTCATCGCCCCGGGCCACGGTCTATCAGGTCAGGACGAGTTCCCGTTTCTTCTGCTAATATCTCCTCACACTTGTGTATAGGAGTCTCATCAGATTCAGGGAGCAGAGTGGCCGGGTTAAGAATGGCAGGGGGTGCAAAAGTCACTCGTTCAGTTAGCAACAAGCTTTGATAATGTGTCATTCGGGCATTGGTCATCCAGCGATCTGGGGGTTGTCGAATGATGCTCTCAAGGGCATGGGGGGCTATCACAGTCACATTTTGGCCCATGGTAAGTTTGTCAGCGTCCTTGACTAATAACGCTGTAGCCGCTATCGCACGAAGGCAAGAAGGCCAGCCACTGGCGACTGGGTCCAGTTTCTTTGATAAATAAGCCACTGGTTGCTTCCATGGTCCCAGAGTTTGAGTGAGGACCCCTCTAGCTACCCCTTTTCTCTCGTCTATGTATAGAATGAAAGGCTTACTCAAGTCTGGTATAGCCAGAGTGGGTGCCTGTAACAATGCCTTCTTGAGGGCCTCAAAGGCCGACTGATGCTCTTTGGTCCAAGTAAATTCCCCTTTTTCTTTTGTCAGGGGATATAATGGGGAAGCCAGAGTGGCAAATGCTGGAATCCAAAGTCTGCAAAACCCGGCTGTTCCCAGGAACTCTCTTACCTGGCGAGGGGTAGTTGGGGTTGGGATCTGCATCACTGTCTGTTTCCAAGCTTCAGTAAGCCATCGCTGTCCATCTTTCAGGGCGTACCCCAAATAGGTCACCTCAGTCTGGCACAGTTGGGCCTTTTTAGCTGACACCCGGTACCCCAACTCACCTAACTCAGCCAGGAGCTTCCGTGTCCCAAGTTCACACTCCTCATGTGTCCTTGCAGCCAATAAAAGATCATCTACAAGTCGGGCAGTGGTGGCGCATGCCTTTAATCCCAGCACCTGGGAGGCAGAGGCAGGCGGATTTCTGAGTTCGAGGCCATCCTGGTCTACACAGTGAGTTCCAGGACAGTCAGGGCTATACAGAGAAACCCTGTGTCGAAAAACTAAAAAAAAAAAAAAAGATCATCTACGTATTGAAGGAGAGTTACCTGGGGTTTAACAGCTCGGAAGGTGGCCAGGTCTCAGTGCAAGGCCTCATCAAACAAGGTGGGGGAGTTCTTGAATCCCTGAGGCAGCCTGGTCCATGTAAGCTGCCCTGTTCTCCCATTCTCTGGGTCCCACCACTCGAAGACGAACAGGGGCTGGCTATCAGGGTGTAGCCTCAAACAAAAGAAAGCATCCTTGAGGTCCAAGACTGTGTACCAGGCTTGTTCAGG
Organism: Mastomys coucha; assembly: GCF_008632895.1. Taxonomy (NCBI): domain Eukaryota; kingdom Metazoa; phylum Chordata; class Mammalia; order Rodentia; family Muridae; genus Mastomys; species Mastomys coucha. The sequence continues at coordinate 20,292,420 of NW_022196901.1, read as the reverse complement.
TGGCAGGGTGCTAAGTAAGTTATAAGGGTTTGGCACCGTAGGATGTATATCTTGTACTCTTTTATTGACCTCTCTGAGATCCTGCACCAGCTGATAGTCGTTTGTTCCTGGATTTTTCACAGGGAGTAAAGGGGTATTCCATGGAGATTGACAGGGAACCAAGATCCCTTGTTGTAGCAGCCGGACAGTGTGTGGGCGTATACCTTCTTGGGCTTCTCTGCTCATGGGATACTGCCGGATTCCTATGGGGGTGGCTCCAGACTTGAGCTCAACTACTACTGGGGGAACCCGTTTGGCCATTCCCATTCCCCCTGTTTCAGCCCAGGTTTGTGGGAATTGTTCAAGCAAACTCTGTAATCCCTCAGCAGGCATCTTGGGTTTGTCTTGGTATAGCTGGTACTCCTCCCCTAGTTGGAGGGAGAGGGCAAGGGTCCGGGGCAGTTCATTTCCCCAAGACAACTCTGGTCCCGAGGGAGCGAATGTAATTTGTGCTTTTAACTTTGTCAGCAAGTCTCTCCCCAGTAAGGGTGTGGGACATTCTGGGATAACCAGAAACGAGTGAGTCACTTGGTTTTTTCCTAGGTTCACGGTTCTGGAAGTAGTCCATGGGTACATTTTCTGCCCTGTAGCTCCAATTACAAGGGACTTCTTATCCTTTACTTTTCCCAAGGGTGTCTTAAGTACTGAGAACTCAGCTCCGGTATCCACCAAGAAGCAGGAGCCCCCTCCACCTTCAAGTTTACCCTAGGCTCGGGGAGGGGAGCCGAGCCCCGTTCTCCCTAATCATCGTTCTCGAAGGCAAGTACCTTGGCTTTCTGTCTTTTCTTTGGGCAGTCTCTAGCCCAGTTGTCCCTCGCTTTGCAATATGAGCATTGATCTTGTCCAAGGGGTGGCCGCCACCTTTCTCTTCCAGGTCTCCTTGACTCCTGCCTTCTCTCGCCACCCAGGTCCCCTATCTGCCTAGTTCTATCTGGCCTTTCTCTATCCCTATCAACCACTGTGGCCAGAATTCTAGTCAAACTTTCTTCTTGCCTTTTATCCCTCCTATTCTCCTCCTCCCTCCTTTCTTTCCTCTCCCTCTCCTGTTTCTCATCCTCTGTCTCTCTCTTATGATACACTTTCTCAGCTTCCTTAACCACATCCCGTAGAGTAAAGTCTCGTAGCCCCTCTATTCTCTGCAACTTTCTCCTGATATCAGGAGCTGACTGGAAAATAAAGCTCATCATCACAGATCCTTGCTGTCCTTCTGTCGTAGGATCAAAAGGAGTGTATCTCCTGTATGCCTCCATAAGCCTTTCAAGAAACACTGATGGCGGCTCTGTCGGCCCCTGCATAACCTCTCTTACCTTGGCCAGATTAGTGGGCCTTCTTGCGGCCCCTCAGAGACCAGCCACTAGAGCCCGTCGATAATTGGACAGTCTCTCCCTACCTTGTGCTGTATTATAGTCCCATTGAGGACGAATCAGAGGAACCCCTTCCTCCATCTCAGCAGGAGTTTGGACTGGGTGTCCCTCGGCATCCCGGACATTTTTCCGGGCTTCTTGGATGATTCTCTCTTTCTCCTCTGTAGTGAACAGGATCTGTAAAAGCTGTTGACAATCATCCCAAATGGGCTGATGAGAGTACATGACAGATTCTACCAGGCCTGTAAGGGCAGCAGGGTTCTCAGAAAAAGGAGAATGGCTAGTTTTCCAATTGTAAAGATCAGAAGAAGTGAAAGGCCAATACTGCAGAGGTGGTAAGCCCTGCTGGTCCTCTGGAGGTGGTCCCATGGCTCTCAGGGGTAATGCTACTGTGGAGTGGGCTGACTCCGGGGAAGGAACTCTCCATCGGCTCCTAGTTCTCGTCGACAGCCCAGCATCCCCTCCTTCTATCTGAGCTGGAGGTGTGGAGGGGGCTGGAGGAGCCGGGGGTTGTGGTTCTGGTCCTAACTCTATTATAGGAGGGTAGGGAGGTAGGGGCCATTCTGGGGGCTCCTCTATGGGTGGGTATATCTTTGGGGGTGGAGGGAGAGGCGGGAGAGGCGGCAAAGTGTCAGGCGTTCGTTCTTTCTCCGGCAGCTTTGGTTTCGCTTTTGCCGCTCCTTTCTGCACGGTCAAAACCTTCGAGCCTGGATGAGGAGGCAAGAAGTAAGGGGGGATCCATTGGGGAGGGGACCATGCTAAGTCCTCCCAAACCGTAATGTACGGGCTGCTGGTGCAGATGTGATCCTGGTCCCTCCTGAAAGATAACAGCCTTCACGGCTCTGATAGTAGGCAAATCAAAAGTTCCTTCCAGTGGCCATCCTAATCCATAGGTGGGCCATTCGGAGGTACAAAAGGTCTGCCAAGGTCCTTTCTTCACTATTACCGACAGGTTCTGTCCTCTTTCCCTAACGTCCTTCCAATGGTCCACAGTCAAAGATAATGGCGTTGTCACAGTCTGCCCCATGCTAAAAATCCAAAAAGTCACAAAGAGCAAAAGCAGAAGCACTATACAAGCAACAGAAACCAATAAATCTAAATACTGTTGTCCTACCAAAAGCCACTTCTGACAGAGCAGGATCCCTTCTCCTCCTGTGTGGAAGGAGAAGGACTCCGTCTCCCTTATTCAGAAAACTAACAGTCAAGTCAGTCAAGTCATCTCCCGCTACCCCAGGTACAGCATCCGGGGCTCCCGATGCCTCAGGTACACCATCCGAGACTCCCGACGCCCTAAGTACAGCATCCAAGACTACCGATACCCCAAGTACAACGTCCAGGGTTCCCGCTAGCAGCTGCCCGCAGCTGCTGGGCCCAAAACCGAAACAAAAAACACAACTTAGCGGCTCCGCACTTCAAGCACTCCACACGCTCACTCACTCACACAAATGTACCTCCAAGTGATCATCGGGGTCTCCTGAGTGTCACGTGATCCCGGACGAGCCCCCAACTGAAAGACCCCCCGCAGGGAGACCCTCACTCAAGTCACGGGAAGGTGCACACCCAAAGAGACTCGATAGACCGGCTTGATGCAAAAAGCATGAGGCTTTAATGGGCGGAGCTCCGGATCGTCTCCCAAACTCTCGCAGGAGATGGGAAGGCGACCCCGAAGTTCGAAAGTTAGGGGTTTTTATAGGGAAAGTGGCCTAGGGGAACAAAGAAACTTGCATGGTTACATACCATTGGCTGGTTGTACAGGTTATGTAAGGGGAAATCCCCGAGGGGCGGGGAGGCAGTGGGTGGTGAGTTAATGTTTTTTATTTTTGCTACCCTCTAACATATCTAAGGGGCCAGGTGGCCCATTTCCCAGAAAACGTCCTTGCTTGTCTGGGTCATGTCCGGACATGTTTTTCACTTGTCTAGTTATTTTCATAGTTCTGTGTCATCCTGACCCGTTGTTTTTGGCAATGTTCAATAGCTTGTTCACAGATTCCCAGGCCTATGTGCTGGATCTAGGCCTGCTATTTTCCAGTCAGCTTGCCTGGGTCTGGGGGCTTCTCAATTTTCCTTTTCACTATCAATATGCCCAGCTTCTGCTTTCTAAAAAAAAAAAAAAACTAAAAATTCAGGGACTGGTATTAGTTTGCTGTTCTGTAAACCTCCGTGCTGTGCTTAATAGAAGACAGCTGGGGTCTCCTAGCTGCATTGGCTCTAACTGCATGTGACATTCTGGTTGAATTTTATGAACACAATCTGTCCTCACATGGATAAAAAGTTGAGAAGGGAAGGCCTCCCAGGCCCTCCTGAAGAAGTCCCCAGGATCCCAGTAGTCCTCAGGCCACAGACGGAGAATGCTGTGACCAAGCTAACAAAACATCGTAATAAAAAGGGGACTGGGGTCTGGAGAGATGGCTCAGTGGTTAAGAGCACTGGCTGCTCTTCCAGAGGACCCAGGTTTGATTCCCAGCACCCACATTGGGCAGTTCACAACTGTCTGTAACTCCAGCTCCAGGGGATCTGGTGTCTCTGAAGGCTGCACTCATATACCCCAACATGCCAGGCAGTGGTGGTCCACGCCTTTAATCCCAGCACTTGGGAGGCAGAGGCAGGCAGATTTCTGAGTTTGAGGCCAGCTTGGACTACAGAGTGAGTTCCAGGACAGTCAAGGCTACACAGAGAAACCCTGTCTCAAACAAACAAACAAACAAACAAACAAAAGCGGGGGCTGGGGGGGGGCAAGGAGACTGGGTTGCAGAATGAACGTTGAAAACCCTGAGGGAAGAGACTGAAGTGATGGCTCAGTGGGGGGAAGTTTGGCTTGTGACCTGAGTTCAAGCCCCAGGGTTAGGGTTGGTTAGGGTTAGGGAGATAAGTGACTCCTGCAAATTGTTCTCTGATGTCCACAAATGCACGATGGCATTGGGGCATGGGTATGCACACACACACACACACCACGCACAGAGAGACAGAGAGAGGGAGAGAGAGAGAAAGAGAGGGAGAGAATAAGTAAATGTTTAAAAACAAAGCTGAGGCCTCTTACTAGTGCGGAAGCCCCCCTTGCCTCACACTGATGCAGCACTTTAAAAGGGAAACATCCACGGTTAAGAGTGCCTGTTGCTCTTTCGGAGAAGCCAGGGTTGATTCCCAGTGCCCACAGCCATTTGTAACTCCAGTTTCAGGGGAGCTGATGCCATCTTCTGACCTCTCTGGGCACCAGGAACGCACATGGTACACAAACATGAAGGCCAAACATTCATACAACATAAAAATTAAAAATCTAGGGCTAGAGAGATGGCTCAGCAGTTAAGAGCCTAGGGGTCCTGAGTTCAATTCCCAGCAACCACATGGTGGCTCATAATCATCTGTAATAGGATCTGGCACCCTTTTCTGGTGTATTCATACATAAAATAAATAAATCCTTTTAAAAAAAAATTTAATCTAGCTGGGCAGTGGTGGTGCACGCCTTTAATCCCAGCACTTGGGAGGCAGAGGCAGGCGGATTTCTGAGTTCGAGGCCAGCTTGGTCTACAGAGTGAGTTCCAGGAAAGCCAAGTCTACAAAGAGAAACCCTGTCTCAAAAAAAAAAAATGTAATCTAAAACAGGATGGAGGGTCCTTTGTCAGTCATTTCCAGTACAGGAAAACTCGCACGCGCACACACACACACACACACACACTTGTCACACTCACACATACTTTGCTTGTATGTGCATGTGCCTCGACCCTCCCACCTGGGGTTGAACAACCTATGTGGGAGTTTTATCCTAAAGAGACTGACTTTCTCTCTCTCTCTCTCTCTCTCTCTCTCTCTCTCTCTCTCTCTCTCTCTCTCTCTCTCTCTCTCCAGCTACTGAGCACCTATAGCTAGCTCTTCATTTACGGACGGGGCCACGTGAGATTTCCACACACAGTGTCAGCACGTCAGCTTGTGTGGTCTTGTCCAGGCAACTATATTGTTGGAAATTCAAAGGTACAACTTCCCTGTTATGCAGAGGACATTCCCTCACAGTAGGTGCCTGCACTTCTGGCTGTTAGATTCTATCCAGCCCCTCCCTTCTCCCCTAGGCATAGGTGTTGTATTGCAGGTATATCAGTTGAGATTGGGCACCCCACTGTCAATTTCTCTTTACGTGGCCACTTGTAGATCTCTGAAATAGAGTCTCTGTTGGAAAAAGAAGCTGCTTCTTTTTGTTTGTTTGTTTTTGAGACAGGGTTTCTCTGTGTAGCCCTGGCTGTCTTGGAACTCACTCTGTAGACCAGGCTGGCCTTGAACTCAGAAATCTGCCTGCCTCTGCCTACCAAGTGTTGGGACTAAAGGCGTGCGCCACCACCGCCCAGTGAAAAAAGGAGCTTCTTTAATGAGGGTTTAGAGCTATATTTGTGAGAATAGGCCAGAGCACAGAGCATTCTGTCTGTGCTAGGTTTGGGGGTTGAGTCCATCTAGACTAAAGATGAGTCGTGCCCGCTGTAACCCTGGCTTTGGGAGGCTGAGAAAGGATTGCTGAGGGTTTAAGGGTATCATCATTCAGGCCTACAGTGCCAGATTCTATTCCAAAAGAAGGGAATGAGAGAGGAGAGGAGAGAAATGACTGATGACACAGGCCTGGTACATGTGGGAGGTTGAGGCTGATCGCTGTGAGTTCAAAATCAGCCTGAGCCACATGAGTTCCAGGCCAGCCTATGATACAGAGTGAGAAACTAAAACTTTAAAACTTTGTTTCAAAATTAAAAACACTGCCCTTGTTTTAACATCTGGATCTCCACCTAAGTTCTGAGAAACATTCAGGTGAGAATGCTGAGAGGTCATCTTATAACTTTTCCCCTTTGGTGCAGGGGATACACCAAGGTACCAAGCCCTTCTCACCCCAGTCCTTGCTGTCTCTTCCTCCCCATCCCCAGCTCTCACTGTATCCTCCCACTTGCCCCCAGTTCTTGATGTCTGTCTCCTCCTGCTGGCCTGAGAAAATCATCCAAGTGTGGAAAGTGGACCATGATTTGCCTGCCCATGGAGAAAACACTTCCTACATCCAAGTTCCCAGCCATGTCAGAGGAACCCAGACTTAACAGCTCTTCTCCAGGCTGTTCCCCTTGTCAGTCAATTAATAAATGGGTTCGCTTCTCTTTCCAGTGTGAACCTGTTTAGCATAAACAGTCAACTCTATAGCATCAGCTCACTGAACTAGCAGGTTAATTATCTGGCCTGGGATAGGAATGGTTTCTACAGGTCTAACTTAGTAAATGGCCCTCAGATCCTTTCCCTCATAAAAATAGGCACAGCTTTGTAAAGCAAAGTGTCTCTGTCTCTCTGGGTCAGGCCTTGCTTTGCAAAGGGAAGGCAAATGAGATGAACTGGGAGAAAAGGGTAGGGCCAGGGTTGTGGGCAAAGTGCCCAGATAGAGCCTGGCAGTGGGGCCAACCTTAGACAGGCGCGACAGGGCACCAATCCTTCACACAGGAAATGATGTGGAGAGTTTTTATTTGTTGTTAGGTTTTAGACATTTAAGACATTCATTCTCATTGAATAGACCAGGCTATCCTCCCACCTTTGCCTCCCAAATGCTTAAAGTCCTGAGCCACCGTTTCCAGTAGATGAAGAAATATTTAAGATGACATAGAGCAAAGAGAGCCTGTGGCCAATGAGATGGCTCAGCGGGTGCCTGCTCCTGAACCTAAAGACCTGAGTTTTATTCTTGTGACCTATGAAAGGTAGAAGAGAACTGACTTCTGCAAATTGTCCTCTGACCAATGAACACACACAGCAAAACAGGTATGCCCCCCAACACCAAATAAATGAAGTGAGGGAAAAAAAGTGAGATTGTTTAGAGTTTACTGTTTTGGTCTGACCCCTACCCCTACCCCCACAGCGGTAGCAATTCTGTTCCATGCCTTTCAGCTACTTCATATTGTTGCTGTAATATGCCTACCAGTCATTAACACAAAAAATCATAATTTGACTCAGAACAGAGTCATGTTGACCACATCCCATTATGTATGTTATGTTATGTTATGTTATATGAGGTTTGTTAATCTCAAGAAATCTCACAAAGCTTCGCCTAGGACCCAGCAAGTTAAAGGTCAGTATGAACTGTTATGTCTAAAATGGCTTGAGTCAGATGGTCAGCACTTCCAGCACCTGCATATGAACTCATTGTGTTTTTTTTTCCTTTATAAGCTAACGGAGAAAGATGTCTGTTGTTGTAATTCAGATCTGGCCAGTATTAAGATGTGCATTCAATAAACTATTCTTGCTTAACTGAGATTGGTGTTCATATGGTTTGTGCAGTGATTCCTGAACCCCAACATTTACCTGATCTGGCTGCTATGCAGAGACCAGGATGGACTATGAGACAGACTTTGCCAGGTGGCAAAGAGTGCCAAACAAGGTTTTGGTATTGCTAATATTTATTATTTTATTGCATTATATTTGAGGCAGGGTCTTGCTACAGTGTGCCATTGGCTGCCCTAGAGCTCACAGACCCACCTGCCTTTGCCTGTTGAGTACCGGAGACTGACAAACTGTATGCTGCCATGACTGGCTGTGTGGCTCAATGTGAGAGCATCAGCCTAGCTGTGTCAGTCCCTTGGTGCCATCCCCAGTGTTGAGGGAAAGGAAACATGTAGGAAAATCCTTCAGCCTCCTTCATGCTAGTTCCTTTGGTGTTTGATGTAGTGTCTAATGTAATCCCAAGGTGGCCTCAAAGATGACTTTGAACTTCTTTTTTTTTTTTTTGGTTTATTTATTTATTTATTTATTTATTTTTGGAGACAGGGTTTCTCTGTGTAGCCCCACTTGTCCTGGAACTCACTCTGTAGACCAAGCTGTCCTCGAACTCAGAAATCCGCCTGCCTCTGCCTCTCAAGTGCTGGGACTAAAGGTGTGCACCACCACTGCCCAGCGACTTTGAACTTTTGATCCTCCTGACTCAACCAGAGTTAAAGGCACAGAAAATTTACCCCCAATGTTTTATTTACTTGTATTTATTTATTTGAGGAAGGGTGTTACTCTAGCTATGGCTGGCCTCACACTGGAGATTACCCTCCTGCGCTGAGGTTCCTTGTGCTGAGATGACAGGTGTGAGCCACCACACCGGGCTTGATCCCTTGAGTATGAATAGGGAGGGCAAGAAACAGCTGCCCTTCCCCAGCAGGGCCTGAGTCCTAAGAGGCCTCTCTTCTCATGTGAGGCTGCCATTCTGGACTTCACTTCAGAAAGACTCAGGGGTAGCCAGTGGGGTGCAGAGCACAGGGTGTGCAGAGCACGGGGTGTGCTAGCAGGAGAGGGGAGCGGGCTGGGGTGGGTAGGTAGGGTGGGGG
>NW_022196901.1:20283038-20283697 GCF_008632895.1 Mastomys coucha | reverse complement strand
TAGGGTTAGAAAGTATTGTGCCAGGGAAAGAGTGAGAAGCAAGCACCCAAGGGTAGCAGTAGGCTTCAGAGTGGCTAGAGCCCTGGATTTGGCTTGTTTCTGAACAGCTAGAAGGGTTGCCAAAGCCATGGATGAGGTCATAGGGTGGTTCCCTGCTGATAAGGTCACACCCCGGGTCACAAGCCCAGCTCGCTAAAGTTCAGGTGCTTTTACTGTAAGCAAAAGCTGATAGTCCTGTTTGTGAAATTCCTGGAAAATATCTGAGAAGTCAGGCTCAGCATGTCCTGCCCATAGACACACTTCACTGCTTTCCTAATCTTTTTTTTCCCAGACTTACCTTTATTTATGTTTCTATATGTGTATGCCATATGTGGGGGTCAGGGGTGGGGGTGCTCTTGGAGGCTAAAAGACAGCATGCATTCCTCTGGAGCTGGAGTTACGGTTGTAAGCTAACTATTGTGGGAGTGGGGAACCAAATTCTGAAAAAAAGAGCAGCAAGAGCTCTTTATTGAGCCATTGCTCAGGTCCCCTATTTTAAAACATGTTTATATGCTGGGTAGTGGTGGCACACACCTTTAATCCCAGCACTTGGGAGGCAGAGGCAGGCAGATTTCAAAGTTTGAGGCCAACCTGGTCTACAGAGTGAGTTCCAGGACAGC
>NW_022196901.1:20281108-20282375 GCF_008632895.1 Mastomys coucha | reverse complement strand
CACGGCTCAGGGTCTTGTCCACTCTGGACTCTCCCAGATGTGTCTGCCTCTGGCTGTGCTCTCCTTTTTTAATCTACACTAAATTTTCTCCTCCACCATACCTAGGTACAGTCATGTCCTAGGTCCTTTCCTTTTTTCTTTCTTTCTTTCTTTTTTTTTTTCCATTCCAAAGGGAATATTGTCCCTTCTATTATAGCCTTTGTAGCACATGTTAATTCAAGATTATGTGTCTCTCAAGCTGCTGGTAGACTACAAGCTAAGTACAGAGAAGCCTCTTTTCCCTTCCTATGTCCCACTAATATCCCACCTTTCTGTCCTGCCTCAGTCCCACAGTGCTTGTAGAGCCAATCGGCCAAAAGTTCCAGAGAATGCATCTCCCTAGGGCCTTTCTTCACTCTCTTCAGGGCACATTCTTATCCAGCAACCAAAGGTCCAACTTTGTTAGTAAGGGAAACGACTTAGATGTCTTTAATAAGCCACCTTTCTACCAGCCTGCCACATCCAATTATGGAGAGATTTGTACCTTCTTCCTGAACTCACATGTTCAAAGCTAACCTCTGGATTTCAGAGTATTTGGACACAGGATCTCTGAGGAGGTAACTGGCTAAAATGAGGTCACTAGCTGAGTGTGGTGGTGCATGTTTTAATCCTAGCAGCAGGGAGAAGAGGCAGGCAAATTGCTCTGTTTGAGTTCAGCCTGGTTTACAGAGTGAGTTTCAGGCCAACTAGGGCAAATGCAACTCTATCTCAAAAAAATAAAAAGAAAAGAAAGAAGAAAGGAAGAAAGAAAGAAAGAAAGAAAGAAAGAGAGAAAGAGAGAAAGAAAGAAGGAAAGGGGGAAAAAGCTATCATTAATGATGAGCTTCAATACTCCAATTAAGTATGACTGAATAACAACAACAAAAAGATGCAGACAGGCTCAGAGAAAAGACCATTAGAGGACAGAAGATGTCAGAGAAAGAACCAGGCTTGGGCGAGGACTTGACTACAGTGATAGAGAGGTTGCCTAGCATGTGTGAGCTTCTAAGCTGTTCCTGGCACTGAGGGGACTCAGGATAGAAATGGGTTTGGTGGGCATGCTCTCACATACACCTTGGCTTTGAGCTTAGCAATTTGGAAACTGAGTAAGAAGCATCAGTGTGAGTTTGTGATCTGCCCATATAATATATACAGTTCAATAGCCTGGGAGCCAGCCGGTGGTGGTGCATGCCTTTAATCCCAGCTTTTGGGAGGCAGAGGCGGACAGATCTCTGTGAGTTCAAGGTCA
>NW_022196901.1:20278326-20280623 GCF_008632895.1 Mastomys coucha | reverse complement strand
CCCCGTAGTTTCTCTCCTTAGATGTACAAAATGACATGCTCACAGAACACTGTCGGAAACCTGGAACCTTTCAGATCCTGTCCTCTTTTGGTTTTGATGAGAAATCAATTGTCTTTGAGCTTCTAAATGTGTTTTGGTCTTGTGAAACAAGATCTCGGGGCTGCCAAGATGGTTCAGCCGGTTAAGAGCACTGACTGCCCTTCCAAAGGTCCTGAGTTCAAATCCCAGCAACCACATGGTGGCTCACAACCAGCTGTAATGAGACCTGACTCCCCCTTCTGGATTGTCTGAAGTCAGCTACAGTGTACTTATGTATAATAATAAATAAATCTTAAAAAAAAAAAAGAAAAGAAACAAGGTCTCACAGTTTTACACTTTAGTCCAAGCTAACTCAGAACCAGATATGTAACCTAGACTGATCGGGCTTCCTGAGTTCTAGGGTTCCACAGGCCCTATTCCTAACTTTGAGGATTTGAGAAAAACGAAAGGAGTATCTTTTATTTTATTTTTTATTGATTCTTTGTGACTCTCACATCATGTACCCCAGTCCCACTCATCTTCGTGTCCCTCTGTATCTGCCCTTGCAACCTCTCCTGAAAAAAAAAAAAATCTTGCTGTAGAAGCGGTGTCACACCCTTTTGCCCAAACAACTTCAAATGCAAATGTTCACTTCGGTGAGTCATCTTCTGGTTCGAGGCCACTGGCTGTCCGTACACTATCAGTACTAGATCTTTATCCGGACTCCTCTCAGATATCCTGCCGTTGCCAATGCCACTTGTCATGGAGATCCTACAGCTTTGCTTCTGCAGGAAGTGGCCCATTCCCAAGCTCCAGTAATTCACTGCTAGGCTAGATGTTGGGGTGGGGATCTCAAAGCCCCAGGATCTGGGTGTGGGTGTTAGCTGAGTTGGTCAGCCTGCTAGTTCTCCCACTTTGCCCAGGCAAGGGGCGGGGCCAGCTCCCTTACCTGCAGCAGCCTGCAAGGGACAGGACTAGCTTTCCAGAACTCAATCCCTCCGGCCTGGCTCCCCGACACACCACCAGCGCCACCTCTACCAGCTCTCAAAGGAGGTGCTGCCCAGGCAAGAGGACCTCTCTCTCTCCTTCTGCGGCTGGCTCACACCAAGTAGTTTGTTTTCTTATGTGATTGGCCAGTTTTAAAGTGACACACCGCATTAGGCCTTTTTTTTGGGGGGGGGGGCGGGGTTTCGAGACAGGGTTTCTCTGTGTAGCCCTGGCTGTCCTGCAACTCTGTAGACCAGGCTGGCCTCGACCTCCAAATCCACCTGCCTCTGCCTCCCAAGTGCTGGGATCAAAGACGTGCGCCACCATAGGCCTTTAGCTCAGCAATCCAGAAATCTGAGGCCAGAGGATTCTCCAAAACTTGAGGCCAGCCTAGAATACATACTGAATTCAAGGCCATCATTGGATATGTGACACTCTGTCTCAGAAATAAAAGAAGTGTGGCAGAGAAGGCCCGGAGGGCTCTGCGTTCTGGAGTGGCGCTGCTTGGTCCGGCGGCTGGGTGAGGACTGCTGATGTCTCCTTTGATGAGAACTGCGAGTCTGTTTGGCAGATCCCGGTCGGAATCCCAGCTAGGATGAGTGCTGCCCAGGAGTCTCACCCATATGAGGTGCTCAGCCTCCCCCGACGACAACAACCATCTTGGATCTAGCAATTGGGAGGCAGCAGACTTGGGCAATGAAGAAAGAAAACTAAAGTTGTTGAGACTTATGGGTGCAGGAAAGAAAGAACACACTAGTTGTCTTGTTACAGGAGATCACAAATCAACATCTCTCTTCCAAACAGGGGAAGAGGAGGGCAAGAAAATGAATAAAGAGCTGGAGTCTCAGTAGCAGCAGAGCATGGACAGCAAACTGTCAGATACTGCTGGCACTGCCCGCTCAGCTTCAGTGAGGTAGATCGTGATGGAGAAGGTGACGTGGCTGGAGATGACGGTGAGAATGACTCCCCTGAGGCTGAAAGTCCAGAGGACTCAGACAGTGAGTCTGAGAAGGAGTCTGCAGAAGAGCTCCATGCTGCTGAGCAGCCTGATGACACAGAAGACCGAAGAGCAAAAAAGATGATGTTTGTCAAGTGCAGTGGCTCCTAACTACCAAACGCTTAGTCTTTGAATTAAAAGTAAGCCTTATTGTTATAATGCATAGTGGAGGACTGCTTATAGAGCACAGACCTTTGTATTTTATTTTTTATTTTTGTTTTTTCTTTTTTTTTTCTTTTTGGTTTTTCGAGACAGGGTTTCTCTGTGTAGCTCTGGCTGTCCTGGAACTCACTCT
>NW_022196901.1:20269655-20278248 GCF_008632895.1 Mastomys coucha | reverse complement strand
CCTCGAACTCAGAAATCCACCTGCCTCTGCCTCCCAAGTGCTGGGACTAAAGGCATGCGCCACCACAGTCTGGCTGTCTTATAATTTTTAAAAGGCCCTTTTAAATAACTACAGAGTGTTTGCTTTCAAATGTTGTGGGTTACATTTCTCCAGGCACGACTATAACCATTTTTGTAAATTGTCAGAGTCATATACAATGAGATATAAATACCGTACTCAGCTTCTATTCATATTAGCCTCGTCTGCCCTCCCCACACCCTCGACTGCCACCAGCCATGCTGCAGACCATCTTGACCCATGCTTGTGTTCGTCTCTGCTCTTGGACTAGAGCAAGCATGGGACACTGTGTGGAAGTGCCCTGTCACATCAATCAAAGATTGCAAACCCAAAATGTCTTTATATAATTTGATTTCACTGTATGGTAAAGTTTTTTTGTTTGTTTTTTGTTTTTTCAAGACATATGGTAAAGTTTTGATAAAATCTGGCCCGTTTTTAAAGAAAAAATCATTTCTCTGCTCATTTAGTCCTGTGCATTTAGAAATATGCAAAACCGGGTTTTTTGTTTTTTTTAATGTACTATGTGACCAAAGTTCATTTTTTTTTCCTCCTAAGGTCTAAATAAAGAGAAAGCATGGGCTGGTGAGATGGTTCAGTGGGTAAGAGCACCGACTGCACTTCCGAAGGTCCTGAGTTCAAATCCCAGCAACCACATGGTGGCTCACAACCACCTGTAATGAGATCTGCCACCTCAGTGTACTTATTTATAATAATAAATCTTTGAAGCCGGGCGATGGTGCCACATGCCTTTAATCCCAGCACTTGGGAGGTAGAGGCAGGTGGATTTCTGAGTTCGAGGCCAGCCTGGTCTACAGAGTGAGTTTCAGGCCAGCCAGGGCTACACGGAGAAAACCTGTCTCGAAAAACCAAACCAATGCTGAGGATAGCGCTCAGGCAGCGCTTACCCAAGCTTCACAGGAGCCTGGCTTCACCCTGCAGTAACACAGGGGCTATGCTGTAAGCTACCTCTATACTAAGGAAGTAGAGGAGGCAGGAGGACCCATAAAGGCTAGGCCCATCTGGGCTATATTACAAAACCCCGTCTTAATCCTATTTACTTAGTTATTTGAGACACAGTCTCACTATATAGCCTTGGCTGGCCTAGAACTGGCTATGAAGATCAGGCTGGACCCCCAAGCACTAGGACTAAAGGCATTTACCACTACGCCCATAAAACCCTGTCCTTAAAAAGAAAAAATATTTTTTCTACTCTGTTAAAGATGTGAAAATATATCCTAATATAGTGACATGATTGTACTGTATTTTTTTAAAGATTTATTAATTATATATAAGCACACTGTAGCTGTCTTCAGACACACCAGAAGAGGGCATAAGATCTCACCATGGATGGTTGTGAGCCACCATGTGGTTGCTGGGATTTGAACTCATGACCATAGAAAGAGCAGTCAGCGCTCTTGGAAATTAAAAACAAAAGGGAGGTGTGGCCAGGAGGCCATCTCCTGGGTTAAGAATGCTTGCTGCTTCTTCCAAGGGCCCAAGATCACTTCCTAGTACCCAGAGCTGGCTTACAAGTCTGGATTTAACTCCAGCTCTAGAGGATCCAATTCTTTCTTCTGGCCTCAGTGGACACATAAAGTCAGAAGGGGTCTAAAGACAATTTTTTTTTCTAGACACAGGGTTTCCCTGTGTAGCCCTGGCTGTCCTGGAACTCACTCTGTAGACCAGGCTGGCCTCAAACTCAGAAATCCACCTGCCTCTGCCTCCCAAGTGTTGGGATTAAAGATGTGCACCGCCACTGCCCAGCAATTTTTTTTTTTTGACAATTTTTAATACTGGTGATAGTGTTGTACACCTTTAATCCCAGGAATAGGGAGGCAGAGGAATCTCAGAGATGTTACATCAATGTGATCTATACATGTGAGTTCCAGGCCATCTAAGGCTACAAGAGAGAGAGCCTGTCACAGGGTGGGACTGCCTTCCATCCCGAGGAGCCACATGGTAAAAGAACAGCATGCCTACAAGTTATCCTCTAACCTTAACGCTCCCACAGTGGCACAAGCCTTCCACCCAAAAACAATACAAGTGTTATAAAATAAAAATTGTATACAAACATTCTTATATATTTAAAGGTACAGAATTCTTAGCTAAATTAATTAAAGGTAGGAGCAGTAATTCCCTGTGGAAAACTGTCTGTAAAAAATGTTATAATGAAAAGATAATAACCTCACAATAAAGGCCCCCGTCTTGTTGAATTTTAATTTTTTAAAGGATTTATTTATTATATTTAAGTACACTGTAGCACACAGTGTACTCTGTTGCACACAGTCGAATTTAAGGAGATGTGTGAGGTTCTTCTTCAGGCACTCTAGAAGAGGGCATCAGATCTCATTAAGAATGGTTGTGAGCCACCATGTGATTGCTGGGAATTGAACTCAAGAACTTAGGAAGAACAGTCAGTGCTCTTAACCCCTGAGCCATCTCTCCAGCCCAAATTTTAATTTTTTACAAGGTTGGACTTCTGGTTCCTAGTAATGTTGCATGGTAATAAACATGAAAAAGCATTCTTCAAATGTAAGTGCTAACTGAATAGGCTTGTTTTTTATGTTTAATGTAAACACTATTTTTTAACCAAACTTAAAATTAATAGAAGTGTAAGACTCTCCAGAGTGGGAGGGGCTTCAAAAGAGAACGACCAAAAGGCTACACAGGCTATTTTAAATGTACAAAATTTGTATCTGTGTATATTGCAAATAATGTGCCTTCTAAAAAGGCTAAAATTTAAAGGCAAAACAAAATTCTCTCACTGATGAACAACTCATTTGGTAATGTCTTTAGATTTGGTTTTTTAAAAAAATCTACACATACTGAATAGAAATGTTCACAAAATATTCATTGGTTAAAGAGTACTGTGTTCGAACGAAAATGAAATGTTTGTGATCTGTCGTTTCGCTGTAGTATTGTAAGAAAGCTTTCAAATAATTAGCGCAGAATACCAAAATAGTATTGCAACCCACAGCGTCTGTGGCCATGTCACCTTTAAGTGTGTGCAGTTTGGAAGATCAGAGTTGGGCATTGTTAAAACTGCGTCATGGTGTCGTGAGGGGACGTTCTCATCTTCCGAACCAGCGAGTGGGAGAAGGACCCCGCCGCGGTCCCTTAAGCAGTGAAGCTCTGGGCGATGCTGCGTGACAAGTGGCTGGACGACCGCGCCATTGTGAGCTCGGCGGCGCGGATCCGAACCTGTATTCCTTCTCCGTGAGGCGGAGGGCCTGGCGGGCCCTTGGGCCGAGGTCAGCTCCGATGGAGGACAGGTATCTGCGGAAGCCGGATCCCTCCGCGACAAGTAGTGCGCTGTGCGCTTTCCCGAGCCCACGGCCGGCGCCGCGGATCGCGGATCGCGGACCTGGCTCCGGGCGGATCGGCGGGCACGGGCCCGCAGGCAGCCTTCGGCCGCCCGGAGGTCGGGGCGGGCCTGCGGACGGCAGGTGTCCGCCCCACCCCCACCCCACCCCACCCCCGCGGGCAGGAAGAGGAAGCGGAGCGGCTGGGCCCCGGGGCCACCCGCAGGGCCTCGTGGGGCGGGGGCGCCGGAGCTACAAGGAGCGCGTGACCCAGTTCGTCCGGGAGTGGACTTGACAGGTTGTCACCGCGCCTCCCCGCCCCCACTGCCTTCGGGGTCTGGCTCCCCCACCCTCGCGCTCCCATTGGCCTCGCCCAAGCTGTACTCCCTGCCATTGGCTTCCCACCAGGGGCCACGCCCCAATCCGGCTCGCCCTGCCATTGGCCACGCGTTCCAGGCCGCCCTCCCCGTCATTGGCTTCGTCCCAGAGGCCCCGCCCCCAGCCTGGCCTTGCGGCTCCCCCTCTTTCGCCCAGTCCTGCTGTTAGCCCCTCGCGCCGGGCGCCCTCCCTCTTACGGTCCGCCGTGGGTCCCAGCTGGTCGCTGTGGAGTCTGTTCCCGTGGGCATTCCGGTTTCTGTCCGCTTCCGTCCATCTTTGCTTCGTTTCTTCCTGCCTTCTGCAGGTCTGAGAGCCCGGGCCTCGATACCTGGTCCGGGTCCCAAACTCAGTGCAGCCACGATCGACGTTTGCCTCTGTACCCCGCCCCGCCCCTTTCAACTCCTCCTTCCTCACAACCCCCACGCACACCACCTTCAATACCTCACACATCTCCTTAAATTCGACTGTGTGCAACAGACCTCATTTCGGAATCAGGGAAAGAGAGGTTACGTGATAAACGTCAATATCAATTTAACTGGTTTTGGTTTTGGTCCCAGAAAGAGACTATTGAAGGAACTGGATGGCCTAAGTCATTCAAACATGTTTTGGTTGTTGGTGGTAGTGATTTTCTTTGGGTGTGTTAGGTTTGGAAGTTTCTTAAGACAGGATCTGACCTCTCCCTTTGTAACTCTAACTGGTTTG
Organism: Mastomys coucha; assembly: GCF_008632895.1. NCBI lineage: Eukaryota > Metazoa > Chordata > Mammalia > Rodentia > Muridae > Mastomys > Mastomys coucha. The sequence goes on along the minus strand of NW_022196901.1, from coordinate 20,273,809 downwards.
GAACTCACTAGTTACTTGGTATGGGATATGACTGCAGAAGCTAGAGAGGGTGCTGGATTCCAGGAGCTGCAGGTGGTGGGCAACCTAACTTGGGTGCTCCTCTGCAGAAGGAGCCATCTCTCCACCCCGGGATTGAATTTTTTTTAAATTAATTTTCGTTTATATGCATTGGTGTTTGCCTGTATGTCTGTGTGAGGATGTTAGATCCCAGTCGGAGTTATAGTCGCAGGCTACCATGTGGGTGCCCCGAATTGAACTAAAGTCCTCTGGAAGAGCCAATGCTCTGAACCTGAGTCATCTCTGCAGTCCCAGGACTTAGTTCCTAAAGTAACCAAATTTGTTACTCCAAAAATATAGGCTGCCTTTCCTGGGTAGCACTCAAATTTCCATTGTTTATGCAATATTGACATTTTTTTTTTGCCCTTGCAATATTGATATTTAAAATTTGCATGTGTACTTTTTATAATTGAGCTAGCTTTTTAAATCATTTTTGAGAGTAGATATAAGCCGGGCAGTGGTGGCACATGCCTTTAATCCGAATACTTGGGAGGCAGAGGCAGGTGGATTTCTGAGTTCAAGGCCAGCCTGGTCTACAGAGTGAGTTCCAGGACAGCCAGGGCAATACAGAGAAACCAAAGAGAAAAACAAAGAGAGAGTGGGGTAGGAGGGAGAGAAGAGATAACAGAGTAGAGGGAGGCTTACAGATTCTAGGCCAGTCAGAACCGTGTATTGAGACCCCTGGGGTTGTCTTAATCCTCATTATGGTAATTCTGGTACTCCCTGGATTTGGGGGCAGAAGGAATTCAAGGCCAGCCTCTGGGAAGTTCAAGGTCAGTCTGAGCTATTTGAAACCAGCTCAAACACAAAACAGCTGTTGAATGTAGTGATCCATGCCTGTAATCCCAGTGCTAGGGAGGTTGAAATAAAATCAGGAGTTCAAGGCCAGCCTGGGCTACAAAAGACCCTGACCCACTTACTCTGCCACTCCCTACACACACACCCCAAAGTAGGGGTAGGGAGGAGGATACTAATGACTTTTTCAAAATAACGGAAGTAGATGATCTGTCTGTATGCAGGTCAGGCTCCCGCAGATTGCCCCGTCAGGCTCATTAGTGCATTCCTAATGACAGAAGTGGCCTTTTTAACAGCCTCTTAGGTTGTCCCACAAGGTCCTCATAACTTCTGGATCCTGGCCGGGAGAGGCCCAGCTTTGTAGGAACCTAGATTGTTGCTCACAGTCGTCAAGGCCCCAGGAGCTTCCCTCAGGGGTTCCCATTTTGAACTTTGCGCTTGAGGCTTCCTGGCTTGTCTGTAGCAGCATTTCTTCAGACTTCTCAGGTAGCTCAGCTTTAAGTGTCAGCTGATCTGAAATAGGCCCTTTCCCTGCCCCCTGGCCAGGTACTTTCTGTCCTCCCAGTTACTTCCTTCATAGTGTGCTGCACAGGCTGAAGCCTTCTTGTTTACTTAAAATGGCTGGTTCTCCTTCTCCCCACAAGAGGGGCCTTTTCTATTTCCTAGGGCAGATTCAGCAAAGGCTTAGTGGCTAAGCAAATGGCTCCATGAGATGTGATCCAGTCACCAAGCAACCCAGTCTTCTCACTGGTGGGCTTGGCCCATGGTGTAGACACACCTGTGAGCAAGAATTGGGACGGTCGCTACTCTTGTGAACAGTTTATGATTCTCTCATTTCTTACTTTATTTCCTGTTATTTCCTGATGAGTAGAGTAAGAGCGAAGGCATGTGGACCCAAGGACCCTTTTGCACACTTTGTTTCAGGCTGTGCACAGACTGCAGAGTGTGACTGGGCCGGGGCCCTGGCTGTGGCCCCAGGTGGGCAGAGACTTGGCAGACAGCCCCTTTCCCCAGGGCAGCTCCAGGCTCTGCTGGATGCTGGTTCCAGTGGGGGAGGGGAAGAAATCCTGTTCCCAGGGATGGGTCTTGGATCCCAGCTGCTGCCCTGGAGGAACTCAGAAAAAAGAGGTTCTTCTCTCCTTCCCCTCTCCCCTAGTTCCCCTCTCCCCCACTCTTTCAATGCCTGGACCTGTCTAGTCTTTCTATGACACAGGCTTTGGCTAGGACAGTTTTAGAGAGGCTGCCCTGGAATTTAAATGTAGCACCAAACCTGCATGCCCCAAACATACAGGGTGAACTTAGTGACTGCTGGTTAACTTTGGGTCTCTGTGATTCCATGTCTTGGCCTGTGTGTCAGCTTTAAGGGTAAAGACACACACTTGTATTTGCTCACAACTACCCAGTCCCAAAATGGGTGTGGTGGCATGTAGAAGCAGGCTGGTCATGTGGTTAAGGCTAGCCTCAGAAGCCAAGTGAATTTGAGGCCAGCCTAGCCTACATGAGACCCTGTTTATAAAAAACAAACATCAAACCAACCCATATCAAACAAGAATCCTGTAGTATGGGAAGGCGGGGAGGGTTATGGAGGACGTGGGAGAAGGGAAAAATGTGATCAGAATATATTGTATGAAAACAATCTATTTTCAATAAAAATGAAAACTCAAAATAAAATTTCTGTGGACATCCCTTTAGCTAAAATTTTCTGTCCAAGACTGTTATCATCCGGCTGCTCCCAGCTATGGACTGACCCAGGATCTCTGGTGAGCTCCGCACGACTGAGTCCAGCTCCAGCTCAAAGGTGCTCAGCTTCCTGCATTCCAGGCCTGAGTTCCCTGGCCCTGGGGAATGGGAAATGTCGAGCGGATCACGCTCTGGGGCAGGGGAGAGACAAAGTGGGACCTGTGTGTGCAGGATATTCATGTGGCCCTCTTCCTAGGGCAGGGAGCCTACTGTGGGATTGGAATAGGGTTTGAGCCCTGCGTTGGCCCTGTCTTAGAGGGTCATTAGAATAGTGGAATGTAAGAACTTTACATGGTTTAGGGTTAGGACAATTGGCCTGTCATCAACTGGATCATCTCAGGTTCTTAAAGGACACTCACTGCTAGCGTTGTTGTTTCAGATGAATCAAATAGAAGGATGGACAGAATTTAGAACTGGAAGAGTTTGGGGGGTCACACTGCACAGGTATTCCTCCTGCAAGCCTGGGAACTGCCAGACACCCCCAAATACATATTAGTCTCAGTTTCTTCCTCTATCAAGTGGGGCTAATAATACTGGTCTTGAAAATGTTCAGGGTTGATATGAGAACTGGAGGAGATTATATTTATGTCCAGGCTTGGGAAAATAACTCACTTGTACTGCTCTGAGGAGGGGGAGGGGACAAATGCATTTTGTGAGTAAACTTGTCCTGATGCAAAAGAGTACTGGTCTTTGCAGGCATCCTCCATCTAGAACTGTGAAGGTGGTAATGGATGCCTGCTGCTGAATTGTAGCTCTGGGTGTCCCCAAGAGAGTGAGTTTGAAGGAAGGCTCTTAGGACCAGAGCTGGTTTAATAGCTACACACCAGGGCTGTCTCTCTGAGCCCCTGGTTTAAAAGGATGTGTTACACTCAGGAAGACTCAGCCTGTTGCAGGGTATTTTGTGATTTGTCTCCCTGGGGTAGTTTTAGTCTTGTAAAAAAAAGTCACCAAGAAAAAAATTGTAACATTTGAGATGGTGGGTGGGGTGCTATGGCAGAGAAAGCTGAAGAAGCTGGAGGAGATAGGAAACTCGGGTGTATTCCCTGCTTCAACCCCTCTGCCACTTGGATGGCCTAGGGACGGCAGAGTATGGTATGGCTCTGAGCTGGTTTGGACCTTGAGGACTGCAGCCGGAGTCTATCCCGGTCCTAGAATGCATCTATTATGGACTAAGTCTCTAGCTGCAGGAACCTTGGTCAGGGTGAAGGAGGATGGGCTCTGTCCTGTGATCCTCATCAGTTAGGGCTCTGTGTGAGATCTCTCAAGGGGAAAGCTTTCGTAAGAACATTTGAGATCTAACTGAAGAGCTAACAAAATGAAGTATCTGGCTAGTACTAATTAATTTCAAGGTTTCCTTGAGGAGCCCAAACTCACAACATCTCTGTGGCTTTCTCTTATCCTCTCCCTGGGAACACATGTCTACTTGGCTCTCTGGCTGCCTGCCCCCCTTCCTGCTTGCTTTCTTGGGGCCTTTCCTCTCCCTAACCCTCACTATATCTATCTATCTATCTATCTATCTATCTATCTATCTATCTATCTATCTATCATCTATCTATCATCTA
>NW_022196901.1:20250299-20268173 GCF_008632895.1 Mastomys coucha | reverse complement strand
TCTCTGTGTAGCCCTGGCTGTCCTGGAACTCACTCTGTAGACCAGGCTGGCCTCGAACTTAGAGATCCTCCTGCCTCTGCCTCCCAAGTGCTAGGACTAAAGGCGTGCGCCACCACCGCCCGGCTTGATCTTGAACTAACCATCTTGTCTCACCTTTCCAAATATTGTTAGGGCTGGTTTCAGCCTTGACTCCACACCTAGTAAGCAGTACACACTCACTTTGCTACCATTTCTGTTTACTGTTACCAATGACATTTTCCCTCTCCTCAATAGTGGCTGCAACACTGGATCAAAACAAAAACCCACACAGAGGAAAGCCCACCTTCTGCTGTGGTTGCATTGTAACGGACTTCCTAAGTTTTCTTAAAGACTAATTTTAATGACATTTGTGTGTATTTTGAAATGTTTCTATTAAATTCCAACAATCAAGGCAAGAACAGATGAGATGAAAATCTAATGGAAAATGCATCAAACCTCGTTTTGCAAGCTTTTTTTAAATGAAAATACTGCTGCAGTCTGGTTGTCTTTTGTAAACAATGACAATAATATTGGAGTACCATCAACATGAACATGGGCACAAAATATGGAGTGATGCTTTGTGGCTTCATGATATTTGAGTTTGTCTGTCATAACTTATCCTCTTCTGAGGAGAATTGCTAGCATAACTTGGGGTGCCTACCAAGAGGATAAGCACAGGGAGGCAGCCACAGCAAGGGCCCTTACCCATTAGTATTCTGCAGTCAATAGACACTGGAAGCCAAGACTGCAGAGGTGTGTGTGTGTGTGTGTGTGTGTGTGTGTGTGTGTGTGTGTGTGTGTGTGTTTCTGGGTATGTATGTGTATCTTGTACATACTATTACAGTCTCTAAGTTCATATATGCCTATGCCCTGTTTTTTTGTGTGTTTCCATTGCTGTGAAGAGGCATCATGACCATAGTAACTCTTATAAAAGAAAACATTTCATTGCAGCTGGCCTACAGTTCAGTCCGTCATCATCATGGTGGGAAGCATGGCAGTGTGCAGGCTAACTTGGTGCTGGAGGAGCTGAGAGTTCTACATTTTGATCAGAAGGCAGGAGAAGGGGACTATTCCACAGTGGGCTGAGTTTGAGCATAGCAAACCTCAAGGTCTACCCCCACAGTGGCACACTTCCTTCAACAAGGCCACACCTACTTCAACAAATGCACATCCTACTAATGATGGGCCAAGTATTCACACACTTGAAGCTCTGGGAGCCATTCCTATTCAAATCACTATACCTTTTGAGTCTGAAAAATGCTGTTTCCTTAAAATTTTCCTTTTTTTTTCTTTTTAAAGCATAGGGCATGGGAATCAATAACTAAGCTATCTTTTTAGCCCTAAGACTTTTCTTCTTTTCTTTTCTTTTTCTTTTTTTTTTGGAGACAGGGTTTCTCTGTGTAGCCCTGGCTGTCCTGGAACTCACTCTGTAGATCAGGCTGGCCTCGAACTCAGAAATCCGCCTGCCTCTGCCTCCCAAGTGCTGGGGTTAAAGGCATGTGTCACCACTGCCTGGCCCTAAGATGTCTTTAAAAAAATTTTTTTTTTAGTTTTTTGAGTTTCATACAACATATTTTGACCATTATCTTCCAAGAACCTATCCTGCTTTGTCCTCCCTATAAAGCTCTGTTCTTTTTTTTTTCTTTTCTCTTCTTTTCAGGGTTTCTCTACATAGCCCTGACCATCCTGAAACTCATAGGCTGGCCTCAAACCCACAGTGATCTGCCTGCCTTTCCTTCCCTAATGCTGGGATTAAAGGCAGGTGCCACTATCCCTAACCACTAATCTTTATTTTTTTAAAAAATTCTTCAAGACCACTTTACGCTGCCCATAATCTTGGCTGTGTGGTTTTCCATTTGAGAGTGGTCTACATACCAGTGGCTATGCTCTTAGAAGACTGTCACCGCCTATCCCAAGTGCTGACAAGGGCTAGGATTTCATGGTTAGCTTATCTATCCATGCTAGGATTTGGTCTGCCTTGGGCTTTCAGAGATCTTGTGCAAGCTGTTACAGTTCCTATGGTGAGTTCGTTATTTGCAGTCATCTTGTTATGTCCAGAAGACACATGTCCTCATGGCGCCCACTCCTCTTCTGCAGTGGTCTCTGAGCCTTGGCAGTAGTAGTAGTGTTGGACAGATGTTCCTTTTAGGGCTGGACACTCTGCAGTGTCGTCTTCTCTGCACCCGAGCAGTTGTGAGACGCTATGACCCACCACCTGCCGCAGCAAGCAGCTTCTCAGAAGAGGCCTGAGAGAGTCACTGGTCTATCTGTGGGATGATTCACTAGGTCCCATAGAGCAATGGAACAGTAGTAGGTTCTCCTGTAGGACCTGAGACCTCTTTAGCTAGGTAATGTGCCAGGTATGAGTCTTATCTTGTAGAGGTGGACTTAAATCCAATCGAAAGTGGTTGTTGGTGCTAGAGAGATGGCTTAGTGGTTAAGAGCATTGACTGCTCTTCCAGAGGTCCTGAGTTCAGTTCCCAGCAACCACATGGTGGCTCCCAAACATCTGTAATGAGATCTGACACCCTCTTCTGAAGATAATAACTACAGTATAAAATGTATAATTTAAATTTTTTTTAAAAAGTAGTTGTTTACTCCCACGATTTGCTTATCTATCTATCTATCTATCTATCTATCTATCTAATTTTTTGAGGCCTGGAACTTGCTATGTATATCAAGCTGCTGGTTTGGAATTCAGAAAGTCCAATATTAGGTAAGTATTATTATTATTATTATTATTATTATTATTATTATTATTATTATTATTATTTGGTTTTTCAAGAAAGGGTTTCTCTGGGTAGCCCTGGCTGTCTTGGAACTCACTCTGTAGACCAGGCTGGCCTCGAACTCAGAAATCCGCCTGCCTCTGCCTCCCAAGTGCTGGGACTAAAGGTGTACACCACCACTGCCGGTTAGGCAAGTATTCTTAACAACAGAGCTATGTGCTATCTACAGCCTCTGTTCTTTTGAATTCTGACTTTTACAAGCTCTTGGCCTATATAGCAAGAGTGCTTAGCATGTGAGGCCAGGCAAAAGATGCTGAAAAGGAGACCTGCAAAGGAGGGACTCTAGGGAAGGATCCTTGTAGATCCTGGGGACTGGACAGAGTAGCTGCTACCTCCTCGTCCACATCAAAGGGTGTTGTTTCCCCTCCCCCACACCACACCCACTTGAAATGCATGTTTTTCTTCTGGACTGCAAAGATTTTGTGGACGAAGGTTTGGAGACAACACATTCCACTACTTAAATGGGTTGCTGTCCACACCAGGTCAGCCTCTTGTCTCCCTCTTCTCTTAACTAGAAGTTTCCGTTCTTGCTCTGTTTTTCTGCATCTTGTCATCTCCTTTCAGTTCATCAAAGCAACTTACAGAAAGGCAGGCATGAAGGTGCCTCTGGAAGGCTCTGGCAGGTCCACCAGAATAGGGATGAACCCCAGGCGTTGCCACTTCTGGGATGGAATTAAAGTGTCAGAATCAGACACTGGAGTCAGCTGGCAGCCAAGGCCTGAGAACTGAGGCCTTGGGAAGAGGCCTCCATCGTAAAGCTCCAGAAGTAGATGGGGCTGCCAAACTGAGGTGAAGTTCTGGTCCACTTCTCATTGCCAGGAGAAGTGCTAGGAATCCTGTGTGGAACTGCCACCCAGGTCACTGTTTTTCAAGCTCTAAGTTGTCCATTAGCCCCACAGGTTGACACTAGGGACAGCTCAGTCCTCACTGATAACTGATGCTCACACTGCTACTTCTCAGATCGAGCATGAAGTATAGAGAGCTCAGGGGCAGGCTGCCAGATGGAGATGGCCATGAGCCCAGGGTAAAGAACCTGAGAGCACAGGGGCACAGTCAAGGTGGAGAAGGCTACAGCATTTACCCAGCATGCACAAAGGCCTTAAATGGGGAGTGTGTGGAGTGGAAGAACAGGGAGCTCTGAGTTACAGTATGTCTTTTTTTGGGGGGGGGAGGGTTCTAGACAGGGTTTCTCTGTGTAGCCCTAGCTGTCCTGGAACTCACTCTGTAAACCAGGCTGGCCTCGAACTCAGAAATCCGCCTGCCTCTGCCTCCCAAGTGCTGGGATTAAAGGCGTACGCCACCGCCACCCAGCAGGTATGTGTTCCTTGCTGCACTCTGCAGGTCCTATTCCTTGAGCCCTGTAGTATATAGCTATGTGACTGGCCACCACCTTTGCTCTTGTGTGATATCAATGTCCCTTGGGAGAAATGTGTGTTCTCATGACTATGCCAAGCTTGAAGACTTACAGCTTTGTCTGCTGCTTCATGCTTGTAATTCCACTCTTTGGAATCAGATTTATAAGTAAAATGAGGAGTCATCTACATATTGTTACAAAACAACCATGGCTTTATCTCTCTCTCTCTCTCTCTCTCTCTCTCTCTCTCTCTCTCTCTCTCTCTCTGTGTGTGTGTGTGTGTGTGTGTGTGTGTGTGTTCTCATATATGTGCCATAGCAAGTACATGGTGCTCAAAGGACAGCTTGTGGGAGCCAGTTCTCTCCTTCCATCTTGTGGGTTCCAGGGGGAACTCAGGTCACTAGGCAGAAAGCATCTTGCCCTGCTGAACCATATCATTGTTCCAAATAATATCTGATGAAAAAAGATGAACCCTGGGTAAAGGGAACCATAATAGCTGGGTGGTAGGGGCACACCTGTAAGCCCAGCATTTAGGAGGCAGAGGCAGGTGGATCGCCAGCCTGGTCTACAGAGATAGTTCCAAACAGTCAGAGCTACATGGAGAAACCCTACCTCTAAAAATACATACATACATACATACATACATAAGTAGAAAAATAAGGAAACATAAATAAAAATAAGAAAAAACCCCAAATCAATAAAAATACAACTTAAATTAGTTTGGTTATGGCTCCTTTCCCTGTATTTTTTTTTTTTAATTTTAATTTTTGTCTCAAAATGCTGTCTTTTTTTAGAAAAAAATAATTAGAGAATGACTGGCCACTGTTTTAAGTTGGAACTGTGCTTTTAGAGTGTTCTAGTGTTGTCTAGACATAAACCCACACACACTGACAGCATAGAAGGGAATTCAGAGTTGGAAAAGGGTGACTATTCTTTCTTTTTTCCCTCTCCCCAAGTCCATATACTCAATTTAAAATTCTGTTAGGACTGCACCTTTGCATATACTGTTCCTGTAACGGTACCAGTAAGTGATGTAAGGTGTGATGGAAACAGGAAACAGAAAAGTCAACACTTGGAATGGAGATAACTTCCTTAAAAGAATCTCTCCCTCTCCCCTCTTCTCTCTTCTTTGAGGCAAGGTCTTCTATGTCCTCACTTCTATGTCCTTCTATGTCCTTAATGAGTACCTGAAGGTGACCTTGAACTTTTGCTCTTCCTTAGGTGCTTTTGTTTTGTGTCTGAAACCGGTCTTATTTACAAAGCCAGAACTGACCTGGCTCTACACAGCTGAGTCTCCCATGACCTGCTCCTCCTCCTGTACTCACCTCCCAGTCGCTGGAAGCACAGATCTTCATCTTTGTAGTTCTGCAGCCTGACTTCATGTGCTGGGGGAGAGACAGCTCTGTGATGTAGAGCACCGGATGTTCTTCCAGAGGACCTGGGTTCCATTCCCAGTACTCACATACCCTTCACAACTGCCTGTAACTCCAGCTCCAGGGGATATGACATGCTCTTTTGACCTCAGTGGGTCCCTCCTGCACACACATGCACACACCCATACCTCCTGCACACATGCACACACCCATACCCACCACACACACACACACACACACACACACACACACACACATCTTTTAGAAACAGGCCCTTGTCTTGAAAAAAAAAAACAAAAAAACAAAAAACAAAACAAAACAGAAACAGGCCCTAGAGGTTGTGGTGGTGCACACCTTCAATCCCAGCATTTTGGGAGGCAGAGGCTGGCAGATCTTTAAGAGTTCTAGGCCAACCTAGTCAACAAAGCCAGTTTCAGAATAGCCAGGGCTATTACACAGAGAAACTCTGCTATCCAACAAAACAACGACAAACCAAAACTCCAAAACAAAAAAAACAGAGAGGGAGAGAGAGAGAGAGGAGAAGGAAGGAAAGAAGGAAAGAAGGAAGGAAGAAATACTGACTTTAGAAACTCCAGACATGAGGTACATGGAAGGAAAACATCTGTATTTTGGAGGTCACTTTGCAATCCTGACCATTCTTTATTTAGTGTGTCGCTAGACGTACTTTCCAAAGACTTTTGCTCTCAGGGGTGAAGATACATTTGCATTCGAGGTGGGATTTGTGATCTGTCTGTATCCAGGAGTCTTTCTGGCCACTATAATCTGGTCCACAGTCACCAGCTGCTGCACCAGATCAGCGACTGCTTGTAACCCTTGGGCTTTGGCCCTCAGAATGTCCCATATACCTTCATGAATCACATTTATTAAACCATCTGTTCCCACTCCAATGAAGAAGTTCCCAGCTTGGTGAAATCCACTCATTTCTGCCATCACACTTTGGGCAGCTAAGCCTGCATTCTCTGCCAGGATTTTAGGCAGAGAACTCAGGGCTTGAGCAAATGCTTGGAAGGCCAGACTATTGGGGCCAGCCAGTCGGCTTCCTTTCTCTACCAGCATTTTTGCCAGAGCCATCTCTGTGGCACCGGCTCCTGGCAGCAGTCTGGGATCTTGACACAGCTGAGAAAATGCATCAATGCCATAGTAGACAGCCTGCTCTGCACCCCGAAGTCCCTGGATGGTGGGTCCCCTGAGGACCACTGAGAGAAAAGGTGTAATCTCCTGTTCCCACTCAAACAGTATCACTGCACCATCTCCAAACTCCTTCCTGTAAACCTTGTGGCACTTCCCAGGCACCACGGGGGGAAGGAGCCGACTGAGCAGAGGGGTTCCCAGCTTCTCACTCAGGTAGACAATCTCCTTTCGGGACGTGGCTTGAATCACCATGATGCCATGGTAGTCAGCCTGGTCCACTGACTTCTCATTAACTTCCCCCAAGACCACTGCCACGTTAATGTTCATAATGGCCAATTGGTCTACTTCCTTTTCCAGTTGTTCAGTTTGTTTCCAAAATCTTAGTAGTTCTTCCGCGTCGGAGAGACGTGCTGTGGCCAGTGACAATGGACTTATAGGACCAAAGGGGCAATTGAACAAGGCCACCCTGGCATCATTTAGTACCTCAGTCTTTCGTCCACAGGGCTTCCCTGCTATTGCTACTCCAGGAAAAATTCGGGAATCAGTCAGCATCCCACCCTGAAGTATGCACACGACAATACTCTCAGGCTTGAAGCTGCCGTTTGGCTCCCTGCAAACCCAGCACGCTTGACCTACAAGCTTGGTTAAATATGCTGCGTTGGACAGGGTGTGAGTACTCATCACAGAATAGAGGGCCCAGGTAGGATCTTCCAAAGGCCCTAGAGAGCGGACCGCCAGGGACGGCAGAGCTGTCAGGACTTCCGCTGCGGCTGTGGCAAAGGCTTCCCGGAGCTGGCTCGGAGTTAGGCCAGCGCACAGAAGGTAATGGGCCTGCTCCAGCAAGGCCTCTGTCAAGAGAACAACAAAGGCCGTGCCATCCCCAGTGTTCTCTGCCTGGGTTTGGGCTAATTCTTGAACAAACTGGGCAGCTGGGTGCTCCAGCTCCAGAGCCCTGAGGATGGCAGCGGCGTGGCCTGTACAAACCGTTTCTCCCTTGGCAGTCACCAGAAACTTCTGCCGGCCAAAGGGGCCATAACAAGACCGGATGATACTGGCTAGGGTCTGAGCTGCAGCTGTAGCCCTCAGTATGTACGATGGCTCTGCTTGAGATTCGGAGTTTTTCTCTAAGCCTGACTTCAGCAGCTGGGGCAGTTCTAGGTCTGACTGGACTTTGGTTTGCGTGGCCCGGGAGGTTGGGGAGACCGCCATGGGTTAAACTAACCGTTAGAAGCACTCTAGAAATGGCAGTAGGCACACCTTTGACTTCTATCTTTGACGCTGCTCCAGAAGCCAAATACACATCATCTGCTACATGCAGAAGCCGACCAGAAGTGGACCTCCACTTTGCACCCAAGGATGAGGTGCAGAGAGCTGAGTTCCAGACCCATCTCCAAAACTGAGTCTAAACAAACAAGGCCCCTGGGACCTCCTAACCACATGAGCTAAACTGTCCCTCTGATGAAGTCACAAAGTAGCAAATGGAACCAGAGATAGGGAATGAAGTCACAGAGGGACCGTAAGCATGAGAGACCCTGATAGCAGGGACAAAACTCAACAAACCAGAATACCTTTACTGTTGAAAATTCAGAAACACTTCTAGTTCCTAATGAAGACTGTCTTTGCTGTGTTTGAGGGGACTGAGACTGGGGTGTCCTACATAGCACCAAAAACAAAAACAGAGGTAACCTGCTAGAGGTATCACCATGCCCTAACTCATTGTACTATAGAGCTGTAGTACTAAAAATGCCATGGAATTTGGTGTTTTGGGTGGTGTACTGGGTGGTGGTGGCACTTGCCTTTAGTCCCAGGACTAGGGAAGCAAGGCAGGCAGATTTCTGTGAGTTTGAGGACAGCCTGATCTATAGCCAGGGCTGTCACACAGAGAAATCCTGTCTCGAAAAACCAAAAACCAAACCAAAACCAAAACCAAACACAAAGAAAGTCCAGAACTAACAATAAAACATGACACAATTGGCTGTGTGGTTTATCCCTGTGATCCCAGTACTTGGAGACTGTGGGACCATCACAAATTCCATGCCAGCCTGGGCTACAGTCTGAAGGCAAAGAAAACAAAAAGACTAACAACAAAATACTTCCCATACACAGACCAAGCCTGACAGACCTAAATTCAGTCCCCAGAGGCAGGGACAAGAGAATTGCCACAAGTCTATAGGACAGCCTGATAGTTACGCATGGAGTTCTGGGCTAGCAAGAGCTGGCAGTGAGACCATCTCCACCAACAAAACAAAACAACAAACCAAATATCACGGCGGAATGAATACACACCTCTATTCTCTGCACTGGGGGAGAATGCATGAGGATTGCCTGAAGTTTGAGTCCAGCCTGGGCTACACAGCAAGACTCTAATAAAACCCCCACAAATCACAGCAGGCACTGCTCTTCCAGAAGATCCTGAGTCCAACCCTAGCATTCACACTGGGCAGCTTACAACTACTGATATCTCTAGCTCTAGAGGACCCAACACCTCTGGTCTCTGTAAGCACCTGTACTCATTTGCATTTACCCACACCTCAATATTCATAACTAAAAAAAAAAAAAAGCACTTTTAAAGAAGCTGGGGATGGTAGCCCACACCTTTTAAAAAATTTTGTTTTTGTTTTTTTTGAGACAGGGTTTCTCTGTGTAGCCCTGGCTGTCCTGGAACTCACTCTGTAGACCAGGCTGGCCTTAAACTCAAAAATCCACCTGCCTCTGCCTCCCAAGTGCTGAGATTAAAGGCGTGTGCCACCAACACCTGACCTAAAAAACTTCTTATTTCTTTAATTTTTTTATTTTTCATTTTAAAAAGTTTTATTTATGTTTTTGAGACAGAGTTTCTCTGTATAACCCTGGCTAGCTGTCCTGGAACTTACTCTGTAGACCAGGCTGGCCTCGAACTCATATAGATCCACCTTCAGTGCTTACTGAGTGCTGGGATTAAAGGTGTGAGTCCCACCGCTGCCACCACATAAAAAACACAAAATAGCCGGGCAGTGGTGGCACACGCCTTTAATCCCAGCACTTGGGAGGCAGAGACAGGCGATTTCTGAGTTCGAGGCCAGCCTGGTCTACAGAGTGAGTTCCAGGACAGCCAGGGCTACACAGAGAAACCCTGTCTCGAAAAAACCACAAAAAAAAAAAAAAAAAAAAAAAAAAAAAAAAAAAAAAAAAAAAAAAAAACCACAAAAGAGGGGCTGGTGAGATGGCTCAGTGGGTAAGAGCATTGACTGCTCCCCCAAAGGTCCTGAGTTCAAATCCCAGCAACCACATGGTTGCTCACAACCATCCATAATGAGATCTGACTCCCTCTTCTGGTGTGTCTATATAATAATAAGTAAATTAAAAAAAAAAACAACAAAAGAAATCCACAAAATGTGAATTTCACATCAGACATTCCCTATCCCACTAATCTCCCTGTCCCTTCAGATCCATCCTCAGCCCTTGCCACCTGCTCTCCAAAAGAAGAACAAACAAAATCTCATGGAAGTTGTAGTGTGTTGTGGTCTGTCACACAGTATACCCATTTGTCCATGCATCTTTACTTGGCAAATGCTCATTGTAGTAAGTCATTGGTCTGGTTCAAGGCCTCTGGCTTCTGCTACATTGTCAGTACTGGATTGTCATTGGGACTCCTCTAGCATATCCTGTTGCTGTCCTGTGTCACAGAGATCCTACAACTTTGGATCTACAGGACTGGCCCCTCCACAAGCTCCAGCAATTTATAGGTGATATAGATGTTGGAGTGAGCTAACTCTAAGCCCTGGATCTGGGCTTACGTGGTAGCTGACTTGGTCAGCCTGCTAGATCTCCCACACCCATGCCACCAGGGTAATCTCTTCAACACTGCCCAGATTAGCTCACCCAGTGCTGCAGCCAGCAAGAGGCAGGGCCAGCTCTCCTGGTCCCAGCCCCTAGGGCATGGCTTACCCACACCACCAGAGCCAGCCCTATTGTGCTGCTCAAGCAAGGTATAGGCCCACTCTCCTGAGTACTGGTGCTCTACACCTTTAATTCCAGCATTTGAGAGGCAAAGACAAGCAGATCTTTAAACACTCAGCCTGGTCTACACAGTGAGTTCCAGGCCAGCCAAGGGTACATTGTGAGACTCTGTCAGTCATGATGCTGCACTTCTGTAGACCCAACCCTTGGGAAAGACTCTGTCGGTCATGATGCTGCACTTCTGTAGACCCATCCCTTGGGAAACAGAGGCTGGATGATGTTTATGAGCTCAAAACTATCCTGGTCTACAGCGTGAGTTCTAGGCTAGCCAGAGACCCTATCTCAAAATGGCAATAGAACAACAAAAAAGTTGCTTAAAAGATGTGAAGCTTCCCTCTGGCCCTTTCTGGCCTTTACTGCTGATGGATTTGGTGGAGTAATGATGTCTGATGTAATCTAACAGACACTTCTTGAGTACCCACTGTGATCAGTACCAAGTGAAGCACACAGGCAAGAACTGGAAACACACAGATTCATAGCTTTTGATAGGTAAGAGAGCCCCTGGTGGGACGACGAATGAGTTGGTTGAGGTCGGAGGAATACCAAAACAACGTCATACATTTTCTATGTTTCCTGGAAGTTGTCCTTGAGAGAAACAGAACTTGGAATCCACAGCAGCACAGACTGTGATGGGATGATAACCACAGCTTTAATTTTCACCAAAGAGCTGTTGCAAGAAAAGAGGAAAATACCAGACTGGATGTAAGCTCAATGAGCAAAGTCTTAGACTGTCCTGCTAGAAGACCGGACTTTGGTTCTCAGAACCACATGTGGCATCTGGCAGCCAATGACTTCCTCTAAGTGCAGTTCCAAGGGATCCACTACCTTTGGTACTTGAGGAGCCATGCACATATCACTACACACACACACACACACACACACACACACACACACACACACACAATACAGAGAATTTTTAACATAATAAATAAAGTAAAACCAGGCTTGGTGGTTCACACTTGTAATCCCAGTAACTCAGAAAGATAATGCAAGAAGATTGCAAATTCAGGGCCAGCCTGAGCTATCTTATCTGTTTGTCTGTCTATCTATCTATCTATCTATCATCTATCTATCTACCTATCATTTATTTACTTATCATCTACTATCTATCTACCATCTATCATCTATCTATCTATCTATCTATCTATCTATCTATCTATCTATCTATCTATCTATCTAATCAATCTCTATGGCTGCCTATGGATTGGCAGGAATGTGGCCTCTGGAGTACTGAGCTATATTTCAATTCCCATCTTAAAAAAACAACAGAAGTGAAAGGTTGGAGAATCTTAGAATTTAAAATGAGGGCATTTAATAGAAATGTATGTATAATGTGTAACCTTTACCTAAAAGGGGGCCTGGAAAACCTCCGTATCAAGCCAAAAATGAGAAGTAGGTAGTTCCAGGAACTTGGCTAACTCAGAGCCACAGGGCTCTGGTTCCCGATACCTGCCCCTTCTGAATGATCCACAATGAGGGCGGAACTAGGAATGAAGGTCTACTGGTTTATGAGACTCTCCACCTTGTCGACCAGTAGATGAAGATTACATTCCTAAAATGAATATGTTCCCCTCCCTAACTGAATACCTTGGGTTGGGTCCCTCTGAAATTTTCTACTGTTTTTATGTTATGTTTCCTTAGTAACCCTCTCCCCGCCCCCAGCTTGTGGTTTTTGCCTTTAAATACCCCTCACTTCTTGTGTTCGGGGTCGAACTCCTCTGGCCAGCACGGTCACGAGATCGACCCCCATACCGGCCTATCCCAAATAAACCTCATGTGATTGCAGCAAGTACGGTCTCTCATGAGTCATTGGGTGGTTGCATCATCCCGAGACTTGAGTAAGGATCTCTCCAGTTCTGGGGGTCTTTCAGAAGAAATGGCCCAACACAAAGACGACAAACGTGCACAGTGCAGAGTTGGTAAAGGTCACTGGGAACCCCAGCCCAGAGGCAGCCATCACTTACAACTTTCCCTTTGAGGCAGGGTCTCTCTTACGGTTCAGTTGGCCTTATGCTGCTTCTGGCTCTTTGTTGTTGTTTCCTTGGTTTGGTTGGGTTTGTTTTGAGACAGGGTCTCTTTAAATTGTCTTGGCTGTCTTGGAACTTACAATGTAGACCAGGCTGAGTCTCACAAAAGTCAAAGGTCCACCTATGCCAACTTTCCGAGTATTGAGACTGAAGGGGTTGTCTGGCCCATGCTGTTTATTTTTTATTGTCAACTTAATACAGTGAGACGCCAATGAAGAATTGCCTAGATCAGATTTTTCTGTTCCAATGTCTGTGAGATTTTTTTTTTTTTTGTTTGTTTGTTTTTTCGAGACAGGTTTCTCTGTATAGCCCTGGCTGTCCTGGAACTCACTCTGTAGACCAGGCTGGCCTCAAACTCATAAATCCTCCTGCCTCTGCCTCCCAAGTGCTGGAATTAAAGGCGTGTGCCACCATTGCCCTGCACATTTTTTTAAAAAAAGATTTATTTATTATTATATGTAAGCAAACTGTAGCTGTCTTCAGACACACCAGAAGTGGGCATCAGATCTCATTCCGGATGGTTGTGAGCCACCATGTGGTTGCTGGGATTTGAACTCAGAACCCTTGGCATAGTAGTCAGTGCTCTTAACCACTGAGCCATCTCTCCAGCCCCCGATAGTTACATTTTTAAAACTTTTTTTTTTAAATGGAATATATTGCGGGGCAGTGGTAGCGCAAGCCTTTAATCCTAACACTTGGGAGATAGAGGGAGGCAGATTTCTGAGTTCGAGGCCAACCTGGTCTACAGAGTGAGTTCCAGGACTGGCTTATACAGAGAAACCCTGTCTCAAAAAACCAAAACCAAACCAAACCAAACCAAACAAACAAACAAAAAGAACAACAACAAAAAAAAAACCCAAAAAACAAATAAAAAAACCCCCAAAAAATGATATATGTAAACACATCTATACGACTTTTCTATTTTTGTAATCGTTTTCCTATCAGTGTCCTCATGGCTCAGAGTACGCTTCCAAGGCGATACTATCTGAAGGTTGTGGACAACTCTTTACTGTTTCTCTATAACAGGGAAGAGCTTTAACATAGTTCTCCATTATTACAAATAATGCAGTTGAGTTTCTAAACTTGGGGAAATCACAGGATTCAGCATATCTCCAGTCAAGTGGATGAGCATCACTCTGGAATACCAATTTGAAATCATGGTATTTCCCCAGTCAGGTAAGTATGAGAACTTTAAAAACAATATGTCTTTATATATAAATATATGTTATATAATATACAACATGTTATATATTATATACTATATTTAAATTAAATATACATTAAACATATATAATTACACATTACTATATGATATTAAATTTAATATATTAAACAATATATATATTTTACATTTATTTGTTTTATGTGAGAGAAGGCACATACATGGTGTGTGTGAAAGTCAGAAGACAACTTGGGGAAATTGGAAGTTTGTCCTTTCCTTCTAGTATGTGGGCCTCGGAGGGAACTCGAGGGATCAGGCTCGAAGGCAAGCATCCTTCCTTACCTACTGAGCCTCTTGCTGGCCCACAGGCAAACTATTTTGACTTCCTTTCTGTCTCTAAAGATATATTTTTTTTCTTATTTTTTTATTTTTTGGTTTTTCGAGACAGGGTTCTTCTGTGTAGCCCTGGCTGTCCTGGCACTCACTCTGTAGACCAGGTTGGCCTCGAACTCAGAAATCTGCCTGCTCTTTACTGGTCTCCTGTGTAGTCCAGGCTAGCCTCATAATCCTTGTGTAGTCCAGACTGGCCTAGAGATCAAAACTCCTCTGCCTCAGCCTCACGAGATCTGGAATCATAGGTGTGGGACCTCATGATTTTGGAGAGTTTACTAGCAACAGGCTTTTCAAAGTTTGTGGCACTGGGCACACAGCCTCCTGAATGTTGCTGAGGCAATAATGAATTGACTGCCAGCTTTAGTCATAAGTCCCTTGACCCACTGAGCCATCCCGCTATCCTCAGATCTCAGCTTCTTAAATTGTGGATTATGTCCTCTGCATGGGATCATATAACTGAACAAGGCAAGAGTAAATGGTTTCTGAACTTTAACAACTGAAAATCAAAGGGCGGGGTGGCGGTGCAGGTGGGCAGAGAGTTGGCTCAGCAGTAAGAGCACTGACGGCTCTTCTAGAAGACCTTGGTTCATTTCCCAGCACCCACATGGCAGCTCACAACCTTCCCACAGGATCCTATGCCCTCTTCTGACGACCACCTCAGGTACCTACGTGGATCTCAAACATGCATGCAGACCAAACACGCATATACACAAAATAAACCAAGTATTATATAAGAACCAAGATTAGTTCTATGTGATTTTATTTTATTTTTTAAATCATGTCTAGGAGTGTTGGCACATGACTTTAATCCCAGCACTCAGGAGGCAGAGGCAGGAGGATTTCTGTGAGCTGGAGGCCCAGCAAGTTCCAGGACAGTCAGGACTACATCGAGAGAACCTATCTCCAAAAACAAGCATTCAAGCAAACAAACACCAAAATTTGGGGGTGGAGAGATGGCTCAGCAGTAAAAAGCCCTGGCTGCTCTTCCAGAGGACTTGGATTCAATTCTTAGCACCTGCATAGCTGCTCACAGACATCTGTAAATCCAGTCCCAGATAATCTGACACCCTCTTTTGAATTATGCAGGCAAAATTCCCACACTTTTTTTTTTTTTTTTTTTCAAAACAGGGTTTCTCTGTGTAGCTTTTGTTGTCCTGGAACTCACTCTGTAGACCTGGCTGGCCTTGAACTCAGAGATCTGCCTGCCTCCATCTCCTGACTAGTGGGATTAAAGGAGTATGCTACCACCGCCCAGCACACTTTTTTTTTAATTAAAAAGGAATATTATGGGGCTGGAGAGATGGCTCAGTGGTTGAGAGCACTGACTGCTCTGCCGAAGGTCCTGAGTTCAAATCCCAGCAACCACATGGTGGCTCACAACCATCTGTAATGAGATCTGACACCCTCTTCTGCTGTGTCTGAAGTGTACTTACATATAATAATAAATAAATCTTTAAAAAAAAGGAATATTAAAAAATATTAAAGGGCAGTGAATCCAAGGCATTTGCTTTTAAAATATTTTATTTGTATTTATGTATTTGTGTATGTGTGTATGTACACACACAACTGTGCCAGAGGAGGTCCAAAAAGGGGTTGGATCCCCTGAAGCTGGAGTTTCAAGTAGTTGTGAGTTGTCTGATGTGGGGATTGGGAACTGAACTCTGGTGTCTGGAAGAACAGCAAGTACTCTTAACTGCTGAGCCACTCCTCTAACCCGAAGTCATTTCTGACAGCTTCATGTTTGGTAGTTTCTCTGCAGCCTGGCTTTTGAACACAGAACATGGGACATACGTGGGACTCTCTACACAGGCCATCATGCAATGCTCCACCACTGCAAGCTGACTGAAACACCTTACACTGGAGACCATAGTATGTTATAAATTGCAGTGTTTTTTACTGTGCAAAGTTCTCTGCTCTTGTGTGGGGGGGTGGGGGTCGGGTGTGGGGGTGGGGTGGGGTTGGGGAGGTGGTTGTGAGTGCAGATGCCCAGGGAGATCAAAGGTACACCCTAGAACTGGACTTATAGAAAGTTGTGATTTGCCTGGCATGGGTCCTGAGAATCAAACTCAGGTCCTCTGGAAGAGCAGCAAGTGCCCTTAAACACTTAGCCATCTCTCCAGCCCCTATTTATATCGTACACCCTCCTACCCCCGACCCTCACAGAGTTTGGTTACAAAGTCCTCTGTGAGGCACAGTACAGAAGAAAGTGGTAAGACTAATCTTTGTCTTTGACTCCTAAGTCAGTTTCTTTTTTTTCTTTTTTCTTTTTGGTTTTTCAAGACAAGGTTTCTCTGTGTAGCCCTGGCTGTCCTGGAACTTGCTCTGTAGACCAGGCTGGCCTGGAACTCAGAAATCCACCTGCCTCTGCCTCCCAAGTGCTGGGGTCAAAGGCGTGCGCCACCACCGCCCAGCACTAAGTCAGTTTCTTAAAGCAGTCTCCAATAGACTTTTTAAAACTTACTTGGTGAAGATAGTGGTGGAGCATGCCTTTAATCCCCGCACTTGGGAGGCAGCGGCAAGTGGATTTCTGAGTTCCAGGCCAGCCTGGTCTACAGAGTAAGTCCCAGGATAGCCAGGGCTACATAGAGAAACCCTGTCTCAAACAAAACAAAACGTTACTTGGTGAGAGAAATCAAACCGGGTACTTGAAGCAAGCATTCTACGAACTACCTTATATTCTATCTTGTTTTTTGTTTTATTTTGTTGTATCTGTCTCTACATAGGTCAAAATAATTGTAGAACTGCCATATCTCAATTTTATTTTGAAGGGGATGTTCTTGTGAGAAATAGATTGAATATCAAAATTTTTTTTCATGTCAAAGGATGTGGTCCAGGGTGGCAGGCCTGTGGATTAAGCACATAGGAGGTAGAGGTAGGAAGAGCTGGAATTCAAGGCCAGTGGATACCTGGGCTTTAACAAAGTTAGGATATGTGATACCCTATCTCAAAAACTCAACAGTAACAAAGACAGCCCTGAAGCTTGTGTACTGAGAGTCTGCTAGACATATTCTTTAACTATGTATGGTGTATGCAAAGCTATGTAAGCAGTCAAGGCATGCTCTGAGCCCAGGGTCTCCATCCCCTTAGCCTGCCTGACAGTTGTACTTTGGTCTGGTATGAAGGACGTTTCTTGGTGGTGAGCTTTTCTTTTCTTTTCTTTCCTTTTCTTTTTTCTTTTCTTGGAAATGACACGCTTTGCAGACCCTACTCACTAGGATGAAGGTATAATGGATCATTGAGGGTCTTTAGTCGGACACGCCTGGTTTCATATGAGAAGAGAAGATACTCATACAGCAAGAGGGGAAGACGAAGGTTCAGTGGTCTCTGGGATTTGTAAAGAAGATAAACCTAGGAAAGTATGTGGGAGAGGGAGAGGGGATAGGAGAGAATGAGACCTGGTCCCGTCTCAGTCATCCTTTGTTCCTTGAGGACTTATTACTGTAGGGCACTTGCTGCCAGCGTTTCCAAGTCACCTTCTGGTCAGAGCTGTCTGCTGGGACATCTTTTACCCTTCCATCAAATCTTACATTAAAACTATAGTTTTAGCCGGGCAGTGGTGGCACACGCCTTTAATCCCAGCACTTGGGAGGCAGAGGCAGGCGGATTT
>NW_022196901.1:20245727-20249583 GCF_008632895.1 Mastomys coucha | reverse complement strand
TCTGTAGACCAGGCTGGCCTCAAACTCAGAAATCTACCTGCCTCTGCCTCCCAAGTGCTGGGATCAAAAGCGTGCGCCACCACCGCCTGGTGGGCTGCCTCCCTGTAAGTCAGGGTTCAAGATGTCAGCACTGGCTGTGAGGAAGACAAAGCCTTAGAGTTCATGGGCAGGAGGGAGGTTTTCAACAGGGCATCTGGAGGGCAAAATAGATGCGGTCACAGGAACCGAACACGGGCATAACAAGTTAGTCACAATACCTTCTGACACAATGACTGCAAGGCGGACATAACAACAGATAGTCATAACAACCTTTTGAAACAAAGGTAGGGTTGCAAGATAGTTATAATAACTTTTTGAACAAAGATATGGTTGTCATTTCCTGAAACAGGCAGTACAGAACTATTTGTAGCTAAGGTTACAGGTAGGGCATAACCCAATCCTTGAGAAGCAGAGATTTAATCAAACAGGAATGAATCTAGTTTGTCTTTACTATAAGATAGCTTTTCTTTTTTTTTTTTTAAGATTTTATTTATTTTATATATGTAAGTACACTGAGGCTGTCTTCAGACACCCCAGAAGAGGGTATCAGATCTCATTACAGATGGCTGTGAGCCACCATGTGGTTGCTGGGATTTGAACTCAGGACCTTCAGAAGAGCAGTCAGTGCTCTTAACTGCTGAGCCATCTCTCCAGCCCATAAGATAGCTTTTAAGCCTAAGAAAGAGGTAGGTTATTTTACCACGTGGTGGTGCTTGTCTTTAATCCCAGCTCTGGGAGGTAAAAGCAGGCAGATCTCTGAATTTTAGGCCAATCTGGTCTACATAGCAAGTTCTAGGACAAAAAAGCTACATGATGAGACCCTGTCTCTCTCTTATAAACAAAAAAGATTATGAATTTTAAAATTTTGTGCATCTACCTGTTTGACTACTTGTATGTCTGTGCACCAAAGGTGTGCTTAGTGCCCTCAAAGCCAAAGGAGGGCACTGAACCCCATAGATCTAGGGTAAAAGACAGTCGTGAGCTGCCGTGTGGATGATGGATTACACTCCACTGCTCTGCAAGAATAGCCAGTGCGCCGGGTGGTGCTGCTGCACGCCTTTAATCTCAGCGCTTGGGAGGTAGAAACAGGCGTATCTCTGAGTTCAAGGCCAGCCTGGTCTACAGAGTGAGTTCCAGGACAGCCAGGGCTACACAGAGAAACCTTGTCTCGAAAAACAAAAACAAACAAACAAAAAACAACAAACAACAACAACAACAACAAAGTGTAGCCAGAGTTCTGAGTACTGACAATGTCTCCAGCCCATCCCCTTTTGAAGAGGTTCTGTTTTCTTCTACTTATTTCCACACATAGGCATATGTGTGTACACCTTACTGACACATCTTATGCAAAGTAATACATATATCTTTTTTCCAGTGATGGGAATGAATTTATGTCCTTTTACATGTTATGTAAGGGTTCTACAACTGAACTACATCCCCAGCAAAGCGCATCTCTAACAGTAAAAATATCAATACAAAAAGCTATAAGCTCAGTGGTAGATGGGTGCCTAACACGGACAAAGCCCTTGGTCAGATCCTCAGCACTGATTGCAGAGCAAACAAGCCCAGGATAAACAGCTCCAGGAACTTAGGACTCAGCTTTCAAGAGAAAACAGGACAGCAGTCATAGTGGACCTATAGAGAGATGTGTGGATGCTTTCACACTCACTAAAAGCAAAACAAACTGCACTTTACTAAAGATACTCAGTGGCAGCTATCAATCATTAGTTGGGAAGAAGCAATCATTAGTTGGGAAGAAGGGATCTGAATTATGAACTTGTATGGAGTCCCTGCTCTGTGACACTCTTGGAGAATCACTCCTGCTTATTTCCTGAGACGTTGTTTTTTTTTCTGTGTTGCCAGTAATGTATTTTCCTCAGTCCTCCAGCACATATATATATATATATGTATATATATGTGTGTATATACATACATATATATACATATATATTTATGTATACAATACGTACAATACATATATATATATTTATATATACAACACATAAATATAAATATTTATGATTAAGAGAGTACTAGCTGTGCCATGAAAGTGCAATATTTTAGAAAAACATGGTATGAAAATGAAGACCTTTGTAAAGCAATTCTTTAGACGTGGCTGCTATAGTTATTTTACATCTGCTACATTTTAAAAATAGTGAATATGGGGCTGGTGAGATGGCTCAGCGGGTAAGAGCAACGACTGCTCTTCCAAAGGTCCTGAGTTCAAATCCCAGCAACCACATGGTGGCTCACAACCACCCGTGATGAGATCTGACGCCCTCTTCTGGTGTGTCTGAAGACAGCTACAGTGAACTTATTTATAATAATAAATAAATCTTTAAAAAAAATAGTGCATATGTAATTAATGTGCTGTTAGGACAGGCCTGATGGTATATACATGTTGTATGGCTTGAGTTCTGTGAGTTTGAGATCAATCTCAAAAAGAAAAATGGGAAATAGAAAAAAATGAAAGTATATTTATTAGAATGAATTTTTTTTTTTTTTTTGAGACAGGGTTTCACTATTTAACCCTAACTGGCTTCAAATTCACAGAGATCTGATTGTTTCTGCCTTGGGACTAGAGACATGCATTATTATACCTGGCTTGATTGTTCAGAAAAACTGTATGGGTACCACTACATCCAGCTTCCCTCTAGTCTTTCTGATGGTTCATTTTGAGGCCTCAGACTTAGAGATCTGTCTGCCTCTGCCTCCTAAATACTGGGATTAAGGATATGTATGCCACTGCCTGGTTGAATCTCGTATTTTTAAATTTAATACAAATTTTTGTTTTGTCCCAAAATGTTTATATTTAATACAACACATTCAAACATAGAAATGACACACCAGAAACAATGTAGAATATTTCATATTTTCAAAAATAAGAACTATGTTCAGTAGTGCAAAGCATCCATATTTTGGAGGCTTACACTTTTGCTAGTTTTTTCTTTGTAGTCTTGGCTGTCATGGAACTTGCTTTGTCAACCAGGCTGGCCTCATACTCACAGAGATCCACCGGCCTCAGCTTCCCAAGTGCTGGGATTAAAGGTATGTGCACCACTGCCCAGCTTAATCTTGTATTTTAAAATTTAATAAAGAAATGTATATTTATGGTATTTTCCCACGTTTGTGCACCATGTGTGTGTCTACTCTCCACGGAGGTGAGAAGATTGTGCCATACCCATGGAACTGAAGTTACAGAGTTGTGGGCCTCCACGGGCTAGACTGAACCTGGGGCTCTTCTGGAAGAGCGGCAAATGCTCTTAGCCATTGAGTTTACTATCCACCCCTATCTCTGATCTTTTAAAGATTTGTTTGTATATGTATGTATGTGTGTCTTCCTATGCACATGAATGCAGGTGCCACAGAAGCCAAAGTGTTAGATTCCTTCAGAACCGGTGTTATAGGTAATTGTGAACGGCCTTATCTGGGTACTAGAAATGGAACCCAAGTCTCTGCCTGAGCAGTATAGGATCTTAAGTCCTGAGTCATCTCTTCAGTCTTTGCATTGTTATTTTTGATGTAAGGTCCTATGTATATCCTAGGCTGGTTTCCAATTCACTCCACAGTGCCAGATGTCCTTAACTACACCTTATCCTCATGCCTCCTCCTCTCAAGTACTGGGTTATAGGTTTGAATCATCAAGCCTATTTCATTTTGGGCTATATTTTACAATTTGTTTTTTATTAAGTTCTATTATCAACTTGCTCTTTTGTCTTAATTTATGAATTATACTTTAATTTATGAATTACATTAATAACTACATATCTGAAGCCAAGTATCATAAGTTTCATTATGTATAGCCCTACACTTTACT
>NW_022196901.1:20244446-20245717 GCF_008632895.1 Mastomys coucha | reverse complement strand
CCTGCCTCTGCCTCTCAAGTGCTGGGATTATAGGCGTGCACCCAGAGGCCCGGCTGCCTCTGTCTTTCAAGTCCTGGGATTAAAGGTATGGGCTACTACTATACCTGGTTCCATGCCCATTCCTCTATTTTAACCATAGCAACAGTAATGTAACATTTAAATTTTTTAGACGAATGCTATTCTTATTCTAGTATCAAGAGTAAACAGCTGTATTTTAAAAGTTTATATTTAAAAGCCAGGTCCAAGGGTTGGAGAGGTGGCTTAGCAGTTAAGAGCACTGTTCTTGCAGGAAACTGGAGTTGAATTCCAGTGCCCACATGGCAGCTCACAATTGCCTGTAACTCCAGTTCTAGGGCACTGCACGCCTTCTGGCCTTCTCAGGTATCTCCACATACATGGTGCACATAAATTCATGCAGACACTAATACAAACAAAAACCATTTCTTTAAAAATAATCTTTAAAAACGTTTCAGTCTAGGGATAAAGCTCAGAGGTGGAGTGCTAGCTTAGCTGTGTGAAGAAGCTCTGGGTTCAATATACCACAACAATAAATAATTTAATTGTCTAGAAACTCCAATTTCTTCTCTCCTTTTAATTACTTTTTAATTTACCTTTTTCATGGCAGCTTTCTTCCCTTCTTCAAGCTTCCTTTGACTGTACATATAATAAAGCTGGAAAGGCCTGCAGGGATTAAACCTTGAAAGAATTCAAATGGCTCAACGACTCAATTTTAGCCATTGTAAACAAACAAACAAAATGACTACAGCTGTAATATGCAGTAAACTATCAAAGTTTGATCCAGATTCGAAGCCCAGTTCAATATTAACAGCCTGGCTATATGGGTGGCAGGAAGGTGAACGGGATCTCTAGAAACAAGTGTCTTCTTTTCGGCCACCATTGAAACTGTTGAGAATGGACAGAACTGATCGCAAAGTGCTCTGGGATTCCAGGCTCTGGGCAGCTCGGCGACTGACAGACAGGCAGGCTCCTCTACGCCTTCCACAACGCTCCGCAGATCTGTCTGCCCATCTCTACTATTTCTCACTCCTACACGTCAATCCATAGTGCAAAGGAAGCAGAGCAGCCAAGCGTCCTGGCGAATTCTGGCCCCGTTTTTAAAGAATCCTTTTTTTTTTTTTTAAAGTAGGAAACAGCTTAGCACCATTTCCATTTTTATGTCTTGAGCTCACACAACATTCACGCTGATGCATTTCTGTGTACATACATTTTTTTTTTTTTACTCAACCTGCCCGCTTGTTTTTTTTTTTTTT
>NW_022196901.1:20243298-20244435 GCF_008632895.1 Mastomys coucha | reverse complement strand
TGTCCAGCAGCCTCTGGGGCTTACAGTGTTTAAAACATGACGTCGAACGGAGAAACTATGGCTGGAGTTAGGACGTAACGTTGTCCTGCCACGGTTGCGCCGCACTAGGGAAGCCTACGTGGGACTCCGCGAGGCCCGGGGCGGCCCACGCCCGCGGGGGGTCGCGGACGCACGTGCGCGCCCCGCACGCGGGTGCACGCTCCGGAGTGTTTACACCGATCCCCACCTCGACCAAGCCGGACCCCGATCCCGGATGCCCGGTCCGCAGCTTAGCGCCCGCCAGAGCCGGAGTTGCAGCCACCGCCGCGTCACAGCGGGCGGGGGAGGGGCGGTGAGGTCAGCGGCGGCGGCCGGGGAGCTCGCGGCGCATGCGCGGAGCCAGCCCCGTGAGTGGCAGTAGCGCGCCGGGGGCGGGGGCGGGAGGCGCCCGTGTGTGGGCGAGCCGGCGGCGAGTTTGAGAGGTCTGTGGTGCGGGTCGCCCCGGGGGACCCGGGTGCGGGCCTCGCGCGACGGCCGCTGCGGCGTGCGTGCGCGCTGTTTGTGTGGTGAACGCACAGCCGCCAAACTTCCTCCTCTGCTGCCCCGGGAGAGAAAGCGGGCGCGGGGGAGCGAGCGAGCGAGCGAGAGGGACCCCAGCGTGAGGGAGCCGAGCTCGGTGGAGCCGAAAGCTAGTGTGAGGGAGCGATCCCGAGCGTGAGGGAGCCCTCGCCGGCTGGAGAGCCGGCAAGCGATAGGGAGCAGCGAGAGCTGGCCGCGCGAGCGAGCGAGCGAACCGAGCTAGCCGCAGGCAGGGAACGCCGTGAGCGAGCGAGCGAGCGAGCGATCGCCGGCGCGCGACCTAGGGGCCGGCGCTCGCACCACCCCGGAACCCAGCACAACAACTGGAGCAGCTGTCAAAACTTCGCCGCGGCGTGGGCCTGACGGGCTGACGGCGCGGGGGAGGGGTGGCTGTCCCCGCCCCGCCGCCCCCGCCGCCGCCCCGCCGCCCCCGCCGCCGCCCTTTCTCCTCCCGCCGCGGGCGGCCTGGGGGAGGGGCCGGGCGGAGACCCCCGCGGCCTCCCCCGGCCCGCGCCCCTCGCGCCCCGCCCGCCCCGCTCGGCCCCGCCCTCCGGCCCGGTCCTCCGCCGCGGAGCCCCG
>NW_022196901.1:20238530-20243287 GCF_008632895.1 Mastomys coucha | reverse complement strand
CGCCGCGGAGCCCCGCCCCGCGCGGCCGGCCCCGCCCGCCCCGCCCGCCCGCCCGCCCGCCGCCCCCCGCCGGCCCCTGCGCGCCGAGTGCGCGCGCCCGCGCCGATGTGTGTGAGTGCGTGTCCTGCTAGCTCCATGTTGCCGCCTCTCCCGGTACCTGCTGCCGCTGCTGCTGCTGCTCCCGGGGCTGCGGGAAATGCGAGAGGCTGAGCCGGGGAGGAGCAACTCGAGCAGCAGCAGCGGCGGCGGCGGCGGCCGCTGCGGCGGGAGGAGCCCCCCAGGAGGAGGACGGGGATCCATGTGTCTTTCCTGGTGACTAGGATGTCGTCGGAGGAGGACCGGAGCGCGGAGCAGCAGCAGCCGCCGCCAGCACCCCCCGAGGAGCCCGGGGCCCCGGCTCCGAGCCCCGCAGCCGCAGACAAAAGACCTCGGGGCCGGCCTCGCAAAGATGGCGCTTCCCCTTTCCAGAGAGCCAGAAAGAAGTAAGTTGAGCGCGAGGGAGCCAGGCGGGCGGCCAGCGGCGGCGCGGCCCGGAGCTGTCAGGCCCCCGGCCCGGTGGGGGCGGGGCGGCCCAGGCGCGGCCCGGTTCGGCGGCGCCCGCGCAGGTCCCGCCGGCCGCGCCGCGCACTTTACTTTGGAGTTCGGCCTCGCTTCTGGGAGAACCGCCCGGCGGCTTCCCCAGGGCCTAGCCCGGCGTCCGCACACGCCCCGCCGAGCACGCCCAGCTCGCTGCCGGCCCGGCCTCTCGGAGCCGCGGAGCAGCGGGCGCCGGGGACCGAGCTGTCAAACGCCGCGGCCGGGTGGTCCCGGCGCGGCGGCCGGCGCTCTTTGTCAGCCCGCGGCTCCTTTAACTTTTCCTTCTCCCAGACCAGTGCTTTTGCTTCTTAATGATACATTAGGAAGCCATTCGAGCCCGTCCTCCCCACCCCCCACCGCCCGGACCCGCACCGCCGGGCTCCGCGGTCAGCGCTCAGCATTGCTCAGGCCCAGGTGTGAGCGGGCGGGTTCCGCGGAGCTGACGGCCGGGAGCACTTTGTTTAGGGGAGACAGCTTTAAACGTCGCTGGACAAGTAACTTCAACTCCAGCTGGGCAGGGAATGGCTTTCGATTGTGTTGGAGCTGGAGCGTACGTGAGGACGGTGCCGGGTGGATGAACTGGGCAAGAAGTGTTGTCTTAAAAAGTGGTTATCCGGCAACTTGGCTTGAAAATTAAGGAATCCGTTTTAGTGCCAATGAGTTAGAGCTATTGTCGCTCCTCGGGGTGCTGCGGAAGATTGGTGACCGTCTTTCAAAGTTGCAGAATGGCGTGTGTTGCTTACTCATTTCATTGTATGATATTCTCATTGAACTGTTGGCGGTGGAAGGGTGCGCTGGGACTTGCAGGAAGAAGTCAGCACATTTATGGATAGGTTGTTTGTTTGGTTTACCTGCATTCATTTGTTGTGTCTGGTGTTTGCAGCAAAAATATTGTTAACTGAGCCATAGCAAGCGGCCTGGGCTCCGGGAACCCACCAAGCTCTTGACACAGTGTACCTTTTTTGGGGGTTGCTTATCTTTTTACTACTAAAATGTTCCAGGGCCTTTAGTCGCCTGCATATTTTATCGCCTGCCAGCTCTTAACCTAGCTGTGAAAAATCTTGAGAGAAACACTGTATGGAGGATGTCTACATTATTACATTAGGTTCTTTGTGAAACAAAGTTACGAGTTTATTTTGTCTGTTACTTTGTAAGGTGATGTTCTGCAGAAAATAACATTATGCCTGCCTTGACTGAAATTTGGAGACGTTTTTGTGGAGTTTTGAGTAACTTTGGACTCGGTCAATTTAACATAAATACTGTTCTAAAAATCAACACGGGATTAAGCCATGTTAGAGGTTTACTTCGATTCCTTCCCATTTCACTGTTTGAAAAACATCTGCATCTCATAAGAGGGTTGGTTCATGATGGCACAGGCCTGTAAGATCTTTTTTTTTTATTTTTTTGAGACAGGGCTTCTCTGTATAGCCCTGGCTGTCCTGTAACTCACTCTATAGACCAGGCTGGCCTCGAACTCAGAAATCCGCCTGCCTCTGCCTCCCAAGGGCTGGGATTAAAGGCGTGTGCCTCCATCGCTAAACCTATGTAAGATCTTCTTAAGCCCAGCACTCCGAAGGCAGAGGCAGGTGGTGTTCAAGGCCAATTGGTCTACAGAGGGCAGCCAGGGCAACACAGACAATACCTGTCCTGAAAAAGCAAAACACATTAAAAAAAAAAAAACTTACTATACTTTATATGAGGTAAGTGAATGTTTTATATTAGCGTTTAATTCTTCCTTTTGGAAAGAGTAGACATATAAGCGCTCATTTTTGCATTGTTAGGGTCACACTCTTGCAAATGCATGCGCACACTCAATGTGCTTCTCCATTGAGATGAGTTAAGGTGTATTAGTGCAACTCCTTTGAACTGGAAGAAAGGTTGACTTAAGTTATTGCCACTTTATTATTTTAATTCTTAGCACTATTATTAATGAAGAAAAATGGCCTTTTGAGAAGTTAAATATTTTTCTAAAGAATGAACATATAATCTAAGGACACTTTGGTCAATTCTGTTTTAGATTTTTCTTTTCTTTTAGATTTGAAAAGCAACACAGAATTCTTTACAGGGAAGTAAAATGTAGTGGTAATTGGCATCTAACTTTTAAATTCTTTAAAATTAGATGTCTTTTGAAGGGAGTGGAATCTCTAATTGTATTTGAAACATATAAGTGGAAACTAATGTGTGAAATGGAAAGCAAAGAGGTTTTTGATTGTGTATCTCTACACCATATTAGGATCCATGAGGAAAAGAGCCTGTAGTTAGTGAGGACCCTGAATGTGAAACTCATGTGTAACAAATGTGATTTAGGTTTGCAGCAAATGAATAGTGTGGAATTGCAAAGAGTGAGAGTACTGAAGAAACAAAGCTAATAGCTTTTGTTGTTTGTTTGTTTGAGACTGCTCCCTTTAAGTAGCTGTAGATGGCCAGATACTTGCTTTGTAGACCAAGTTGGCCTTGACATCCAAGAACTCACAGAGATCTGCCTGCCTCTGCCTTCCGAGTGCTGGAATTAAAGGTGTATATGCTTCCATGCCCAGCTGTTGTGTTTGAATTTTTATTAAGTAAACAAATCAAGTATTTATAGCTTTGGCTAGCTGAATTCTTTTTGTTTATTACATTTAAAAGGCATAGGGTATGTAGTTAATGGGTTTTACATTAACTCTAATTATATTAAATGTATTAATTATCTAAAAATAAATACTTTGAACTAAAGGCATTACTTTTGAGGCAGAATTT
This sequence comes from Mastomys coucha, assembly GCF_008632895.1. Lineage (NCBI taxonomy): Eukaryota > Metazoa > Chordata > Mammalia > Rodentia > Muridae > Mastomys > Mastomys coucha. Next base: position 20,239,975 of record NW_022196901.1, on the reverse strand, counting down.
AAAAAGTAGATAAATATAATACAGGAGTTTCCTGTTGTACAAATGTCAAATGTAACTCACAGTGAAATTTACATTTGTCTGAAATTTCTTAACTGCAAAGACTCGAACCATTTTAGTTATTTTGAGTGTTCATAATCTTACTTGAGGCACCGTTTTGCTCCGTGGTAAAACAGTATAGGGCACAGGTCTAATTCAGTTAATGTTAAAAGAAATTTTTCCAAGAGAGGGAGGGGGGCAGGTGCACGGGAGAGCGAGCGCACACGAGTGTGTGGGTGTGGGTGTCTGTGTGTCTGTGTATGTTTTATTTTGTTTAAAATAAGAGTTTTATTATGGTCCTGGACCCACTTTGTAGACCAGGCTGGCTTTGGATGTTACAGACCTGCAGACCTGCCTGACTTTGTTCTGGGATTAAGTGGTGTTACTACTACACCTGACTTTAGTATGACGCCCAGGAAGTGTTCTGCCATATTTTTTGTCATCAGAATTGATGTCAGGGTGAAGGTAAATGTTGAAGCAGCAGGTGGCAGGGACAGGATTTCTGAGATACTGCCTTTCAACCCTTATTGAGTCAAATTAGTGCCCTGAATCACTTTTCAGAGGGCAGTTACTGTTATTGGAGAGACAGCTTGAATGTTATTGTTACAGAAAAACAGGAACAATGGATGGGGTCTTGCAGTGCAGCTGGTAACTGTTGTTACTTTGTATTTGTAGGACTCTTTCTCTAACAGAGTTTCTCATACCTGCCACTTGAAATAAGGGATAAACAGTTGAATAAAAAGTCCCCCAGATCACTATTCATACCTTTTGAGATAATGCAAGTATGTAATGTTTATCCTACCCTGTCTTGCTCTTTACTTTCCCTCCAACCATCCCTTCCTTTTTTTTTTTTTTGAGATAAGGCCTATTATATATCTCAGGCTGACCTTGAACTTGATATGTAGCTTGAGCTGGCTTAGCATTTGAATATTCTTTACTCAGCCTCCCGGTACAGGCCTTGTAAGTGTGTACAGCCACGATAGCAAACTTTTTATTAGCTAGCAGCTAAGTAGGCTTTCTATATAATACATGTTATATATCATATCAAATCTCTGTCTGTCCATCCATCCATCCACCCCACCTATCTATCTATACTGATCTTTGGTTCATAGCACGCACTAAAATGTTTTAATTTAATTCAGAACTGGGTCTAAGATTGTCAGCCTCTCTTTCCTGTTGGGGAAGTTCTCTAACTTAGCTGCACTGTAGTTTACTGTTGGCTTATTCCTAGGAATTTGTAATGCTTGAGAATATGATGTTTTTAGTGATAATTTCACATTGCTTGTTAGTATAAGTTAATAAACAGATGTCCATGCAAATCTAAATTTAATTTTAAATCTAAAATTAAAACTGTATAAAAATTATATAGTTTAATTTTTTTCCTTTTTTTTTTTTTTTTTTTTTTTTTT
>NW_022196901.1:20228754-20238520 GCF_008632895.1 Mastomys coucha | reverse complement strand
AGCTCTGGCTATCCTGGAACTCACTCTGTAGACCAGGCTGGCCTCGAACTCAGAAATCCACCTGTCTGCCTTCCAAGCGCTGGGATTAAAGGCGTGCTCCATCACCACCTGGCTAATTTCTTATTCTTAAATGACTTATTACAGATTCCTCTTACTTAATTCTGTGATGCAATGTGTAGTCAACTTGCAGAGTTAAAAATTTTGATTACCAGACTATATATAAGAAGTATTGCTTTACCTGCTTTCTGTTTTGTAAAATTATAGGTTATTCTCTGTACCACAGGTTTCTTTGATTAGATAGTGGCTGTCCAGCCTTTATACCCTTTAAGTCAATGTACCCTTATAACTAAGGAGCTTTCATGGAGCTTCATTACAAAATAAATATGGTTAGTCTTTAGGCATGAAGAACACTAGATTGCACTGGAGAGATGACTCTATGGTTAAGAGTACTTAATGCTCTTCCAGAATACAGGGATTTGGTTCCCACATCCATGTTGGGCAGTTTATAAGGTGCACGTATATAAATTTAGACAAATACTCATAAATATAATATCTTTAATTGATTGTGGTGGTACACACCTTTGATCCTAGAACTTGGGATACAGAGGCTTATGGAACAATTCTGGGTTCTAGATAGACGTGGGCTACATAACAAAATTCCAGGCCAGCCAGAGTTACACAGTGAAGCCCTGTTATAAATCAAAGCAAGTGAGCAGCATCCTTTAAAAACCACAGAGCAAGCCGGGTGGTGGTGGCGCACGCCTTTGGTCCCAGCACTTGGGAGGCAGAGGCAGGCAAATTTCTGAGTTCGAGGCCAGCCTGGTCTACAGAGTGAGTTCCAGGACAGCCATGGCTATACAGAGAAATCCTGTCTTGAAAAACAAAAACCAAAACACCCAAAACAAACAAACAAAAAAAACGGCAGAGCACTAGAAGCCCACTCTGCATGCTTTCCTGGTGCAGAGGTGTGTAGTACCCTTGAGAGGGTGTTATGTTTTGGCTTTTCATCTGTGACTCTTTTTTTTTTTTAAGATTTATTTATTTATTATATGTAAGTACACTGTAGCTGTCTTTAGACACCTCAGAAGAGGGTGTCAGATCTCATTACGGATGGTTGTGAGCCACCATGTAGTTGCTGGGATTTGAACTCAGGACCTTCAGAAGAGTAGTCGGTGCTCTTAACCTCTAAGCCATCATCTCTTCAGCCCCCCCATCTGTGACTCTTAGGCAACAAGTTGATGTCACAGAATCAACTTTCTAATAGATGTGTTTATTTTTTTACATTTACGTTTGTTTGTTTGTTTATTTTTGTTTTTCGAGACAGGGATTCTCTGTATAGCCCTGGCTGTCCTGGAACTCACTCTGTAGACCAGGCTGGCCTCGAACTCAGAAATCCACCTGCCTCTGCCTCCCAAGTGCTGGGACTAAAGGCGTGAGCCATCACTGCCTGGCACATTTATGTTTATTTATATGTGTGTGCACACATGCATATGCATATGGACTCATGCATTCCTCAGTATATTTGTGGAGGTGAGAGGACAAGCTTGGGAAAAGGCTCGCCCACTATGTAGGTTCCAGTGAATGGAAAGTGTGTTTAGCCATTATTTTGCTTTGTTGTTAATCCCTTCCTTCTCTTATAATATTTTCTTTATCATGTTTATACCCAGTAACTATTTTTAGAATTTCTTGGTAAGTTAAGTTTTAAAAAGTTATTAAGTGGGGCTGGAGAGATGGCTCAGCGGTTAAGAGCACTGACTGCTCTTCCACAGGTCCTGAGTTCAAAAGTTCAAATCCCAGCAACCACATGGTGGCTCATAGCCATCGGTAATGAGATCTGATACCCTCTTCTGAGGTGTCTGAAGACAGCTACAGTGTACAACATATAATAAATAAATACATCTTTAAAACAAACAATAAGAGGTATCAAGTAAAATAAGCATTTTTTTTGTTTGTTTAAAGAATGATGGGCTCGTATATCAACATGTGCTGGTAGTGGTTATGAAATATTTAGCAGGAAAACCAATCATGAATTTGGAATCCAAAGTGTGTGCATGTGTGTGTGTGTATGTCTGTGTGTTTTCCTGAGACAGAATTTCTCTGTGTAGCCCTGGCTGTCCTGGAACTTGCTCTGTAGACCAGGCTGCCCTTGAACTCAAGAGATTTGCCTGCCTTTGCCTCCCAAGTTTTGGGATCAAAGGTGCCATAGCCTCCTGATGAATCTGAAGTTTTTAAAAAAGATTTATTTAATTTTGCTTTAAATTAATTATTCATTTGAGCCAGGGTTTCACTGTTGATCCCTGGCTGGCCTAAAACTCATTGTGTAGGCCAGTCTGGGCTCAAACTCACTGAGATCTGTCTGCCTCTTCCTTCTGCAAGAGAAGCAGGTTCTTTCAGTATGAGCAATCTCTACATCCTGAAATTGGACTTTTAAATCTCTTGCAGAATATGAAAGACTTAAGAGCACAGGTTAGAGAAATAGGAATGACACAGCTCTTCAGCTGTTAGGAAAGGCCTCATGTAAAGGATGTTGTTTCACTGCTTCTGTTGCTGCCATGGGTAGCAGGTGCTATATAAAACACAGTTTGAGATGACATAGGCTTTCTGTTTACTTTTAAATTATAAACATATTTTTAGATTTTTTATTTTATTTTATATAGATGAGTGTTTTAATTGCATGCATGTTACACCACATGCATGCCTGCCTGAGCTGAGGAGGTCAGAAGAAGGCATCAGATGCCCTGGAACTGGAGTTAATAGATTATTGTAAGTCACCATGTGAGGACTGGTAACCAGACTTTAGTCCTTTGCAGAGCAACAAGTGTTCTTAGCTTCGGAGCCAGTTCTCCAGCCCTCTAGTTACCTCTTAAAGTAAGACAGTTCTTTCTTTGTGGGTTAACATTAATACATTAATTTAATTAATTTGTATGTACATATGTGTGTGAACACACACACACACACACACACACAGTCTCAGGGCAACTTGGAGGAATTGGTTCTTGGTTCTCTCCTACCACGTGGGACTTTGGATCAAATCAAAATCAGATGGCCAAGCTTTGAGGCAGGCACCTTTACTGGTTGAGCCCTTTTGCGGACCCTTGCTCACATTTTTTTTTTTCCTCCCAGGAACTCACTCTGTAGACCAGGCTGGCCTACAGAGATGAGGCTGTAGACTCAGAGATCTGCCTGCCTCTGCCTCTGCCTCCCAAGTGCTGTGATTAAATGCGTGTGCCACCACTGCCTGCCTTTTTTTTTTTTTTTTTTTTTTTAAGAATATTGTTGTATCAGTAATTGGCTTGAAATTTGATATATAGACTAGGTTGGACTTGAAGTTATCATGTGCCTCCTGCCTCTGCCTTCCAACTTCTAGAATTACAGGCATGTTCTACCACATCTGACTCTGCTGACATTTTAGCTTTTTTTTTTTTTTTTTTTTTTTTTTTTTTGGCACATGTCACTCACTTACAGAACATGCTAAAATATCACGAACAGTTAACTCTGTAAGAGAAGAGTCATGGAAGGTTTACAGGAAGTAGTATTTAAATTATAGCCTGAAGGGTTGGTGAGGTTTAGCCAAGTAGAGTGATAAGAAAGTAAAACTGAGAGCAAGGGAATTACTACATTTATTTCAGAGGGAAATTAAGAGTGTTTCCCTGGAGGCAGAGGCTTAATATAAGGGAGTAAGATCAAGTTGTAGTACAGTCAGGGTCATCAAGGCATTTCAAATGTGCTACAGAGTCGTAGTTAGATCCTGAATGATGGTTGACTCTCAAGGCCTTGGAGAAAAAATGGTGAGTAAAAACATTTGGTGGTTCTTGTTCCAGTCACGTTGTTTTGAGATGATCTCCTACAGGTGAGGCCTGGTCCTGAACTTCTGATCCTCTCCTGCATTCTAAGTGTTGTTTTACAGCTCTGGCTGGTCTGGAACTCAGGGAGATCCATCTATAATTTAATAGGACTGTTTTAGAAAACCCACCAAGATAAAAAGTATGAAGAGATATGCTACCTGCAGGCAGTGATTTATGTGCTGTTGTTACAGTGTCATAGCAAAGGCAAAGAACAGCTTGCTGGAGATGTGGCAGAGAAGGAAGAAGTCCTCACCACTACAGAGGAGTGTAAACGTTTCTGGCATAGGTAGCTAGAGGATAGAAATGCTCAACAAGTATCTGGGGATGTAGGAATGGGACTTAGGGATAGCTCAACATAGGTGATGTGAGTTACTTGAATGGGCTTACAAGCTGTGGTCTACTTTGCAGTTTCCCCTCTCCTGATGGGGATATACCCAAGGCCTCACATTTTAGAAAGTTTTTAACCATTGGAACTATACCTCTGACCCCTACTGTACAGTTTTTATCAAGACAAAGAGATAAATGTGTGTGAACCAGTGTGGGAGACGGCCTGTTGGTTTGTTGACTTGAGGAAAACCTTTTCAGGAGTTGTGAAACTGTAAGTTTAATGCTTACTTTATCCTATAAAAGTACACAAGCTCAAACGTGTGTTGACTTATAGAAAAATATTTGGAAGGGTATATATACTTCCTAATGTATTTCCTGAGTTAAAAAAAGTTAACCCCCAAAAAGTTGTTTTGTTTTGCTTTTTGGTTTTTCCAGACAGGGTTTCTCTGTGTAGCCCTGGCTGTCCTGGAACTCACTCTGTAGACCAGGCTGGCCTTGAACTCAGAAATCCACTTGCCTCTGCCTCCCAAGTGCTGGGATTAAAGGCGTGTGCCACTGCCTGGCTTTTTTGCTATTGAGACAGAGTCTCATTGTAGTATAGCCTTGAATGGCCTAAGATTTATTGCCTTTGTTTCCCCAGTGCTGGGGTTAAAGTTATGAGCCTGGCAAAGGTTAATACTTTAGAAAATTCTGAGGATAAATCAGTAATTATTATTTTTTAATTTAGTTTATTCTTTGTGTGAGTACCTGTGATGTGTTTATAGAGTGTTGAGGCAGGGTTCCCCACCCTTCAGGGCCTTACTTATCTCTGGCTGGCTAGGAACTTGCTATGTAGACAGGATGACCTATAACTCTTATAAGTCCATCGACCTGCATCTGCCTTCTGAGTGCCGAGATTAAAGGCATGTGCCATCAGATTAGTCTCAAAGCAGGATTTTTACTGAATGCTTTTCATTATAAAGAACAGTAACTCCCTAGGCGAACTCTGTATTTAGTAATGTTATGACAAAAAAATGATTTTAACTTTTTTTCATTACTCAAACCTATAAAAGTCAGTATTGTGGAACTTCTTTGAACTTTTTTTTTTTTTTAAGATTTATTTATTTATATGAGTACTAGGCTGGCTTTGTGCCTCTGCCTCCAGAGTGCTGGGATTGAAGGCCTGTACTACCATGACAGGCACATCTTTTTCTTTTTAAATTTATTTAATTTATTATTTTGTGATTACATGGGATCTGGGAACCGAACTCAGGCCTGAGCTCTCAGTGCTTTTACATGCTGAGCCATCTTGCTGGCTTCATTTCTTACATATTTCGTAGTTGGCAACATTTGCTTTCTAAGTTTAACTGTAACCTATTACATTAGAAGGAAAGTAGTTTGACTGTCTTTGTAGTCCATATGTTTTTGTTCTTAATCCCATCTTTTAGTGGAGCCTAGTAAAAGTAAGGCAGAACAATTTTTTTTTTTTTTTTTTTGAGACAGGGTTTAGAAACCCTGTGTAACCCTGGCTGTCCTAGAACTCAGTCTGTGGACCAGCATGACCTCAAACTGCTGCCTCTGCCTCCTGAGTGCTGGAATTAAAGACCTCTATTTCTTGTTACTTGAAATTTTTTTCCAGTGCCAGAGTATTATTGCATGGTAGACAAGCATTGTGGGATTGAGCTACATCTCAGTATAGCTTGGAAATTGTAATGCATTTCACCTTTGATATAAGCATCAAATTATGTTTAAAATTGACCACATGAAATCTTTCATAATTAGTGCTACTAAGGTTGAAGTATTTGGATATAGTGTCCATGAGACGCCCATCATTGCATATTGAAATCACCGCACTGCCACCTTGGCTGCCCCGGAACTCAATATATAGACTCAGCTAGCCTCACACTCACAGAGATTTTTGCCTGCTTCTTAGTGCTGCTATGAAAATTTTGAGCCGGGCAGTGGTGGCGCATGCCTTTAATCCCAGCACTTGGGAGGCAGAGGCAGATGGATTTCTGAGTTCGAGGCCAGCCTGGTCTACAGAGTGAGTTCCAGGACAGCCAGGGCTATCCAGAGAAACCCTGTCTCGAAAAAGCCAAAAAAAAAAAAAGAAAAAAGCAACCACAGCACTATAGGCTAGGTGTGATTTGCAAGAATATTTAATCTGAGCTGGAATGTGGTGGCATATGCCTTTACTCCCAGCACTGGAGGCAGAGGTAGGCAGATCCTTCTTAACAAAGCCTCCTTTGCTATCTTGCTGTGTTTGAGGGGACTGAGACTGGGGGTGTCCTACATAGCACCAAAAACAAAAATAGAGGTAACCTGCTAGAGGTATCACCATGCCCTAACTCATTGTACTATAGAGCTGTAGTACTAAAAATGCCATGGAATTTGGTGTTTTGGGTGGTGTACTGGGTGGTGGTGGCACTTGCCTTTAGTCCCAGGACTAGGGAAGCAAGGCAGGCAGATTTCTGTGAGTTTGAGGTCTGCTTAAAGTATGTGGGGGTTATATATACATCAAGATGGTGTCTGTATAGTACTAAGGAAGAGATGGTATCTGACACCATTGGGCCGTATGCCGGTTTGTTGGTGTAGTACCCTATGGTTGTGCCTTGTGTACTCCTGCTTGGCAGTTGTAATGACACCTGATTAGGTTGTGGGTACAGCTTTTTCTTTTGCACTTTGGAAGTCTTAAGTAATTGCAGTGCTAGGAGTTGGGTTAGACTTCGCTGGCAATCTGTGGAGAGTGAGAGGTTGAAGATGATTTTATGAATTAAGGGACTGATACAAATGATAATGACTACTGTTTTTAAAAGGTCTTTTTCTGAGATAGTTAAATGAGGCTTCCTGCTACTTTGGCCCTTACTCCTCTAAGGTATTTTGATGTAGAGATGGATTATTATTGAGAAGTTTGGTATTTAAAACATGCTGTTATCAGGACTGTGATTTTAGGTTGGTTAACAGAGTGCTTGCCTAAGATGCATGAAGCCCTGTGTTTGAGTCACAGTGCCTGTATCTCAACTGGGGAGGTGGAAGCAAGAGAATGAGAAGTTCAAGGTCATTCTCTACTACAGATCCATATAAGGAAGGCCAGTCTTGGATACATCTGAGAGTCTGTCTCAAACTCCTTCCCTTTACACACAGTTACATGACTATAGATTGGTCTGTAATTAGATAGTTCCTAATAGCTAAAAGAATTTTGAATACCTCAAAAAAGTTAGACTTTTACTTTTTTTAACTTGGGCATGTGTGGTACTGTGAACCATTTGTACTTTGGAGGTTCTCTTCTGGTTCTTTTGTCACCTACAGGGTGTGTAAGTAAGGACTAGGTGGTCCTTCTTCCTCTAATCCCTGCCTTTGTTTTAACAGAGCATTGAGTAGATAAGCATGGCTTTGCTCTCATAGAGACTCACCTGTCCCTGACACCTTAGTACTGGGTTTAAAGATGTGTGCTATCATTTCCATCTGCCTCTCTAGTCCATTCCCGGAATTTAAAATAGAAACTTTAGAACACGAGAGACTTGAACTAGTATGTATTTCTCTTTCACGTCAGATTTTGCAGGATAGGAGCTAAGTTGGTGAGTAATGCCTTTGCATTACAGAGTCACTCTACTGGAGACCCCCCTCCTTTGTGTTTCTAGGGTAAGGCAAGATTCCATGATGCCACTAGAGCCCCAGTCATCCCATCTGTGTCCTATGAAGAAGAGTAGAGGACACTACAGACCATTAACCCTTTAAAATGCCATTTAAAACATCACTGTGTGGGTAGCTTAGCACTCAGGAGACAGAGGCCTGAGGATCTCTTGTTCTTAAAGGCCAGCCTGGTCTATAGTGAAACACTGTTTCAAAAACATTTGTGTGTGTGTGTGTGTGTGTGTGTGTGTGTGTGTCTCAGTTAAGAGCACTAATTATTATTATTATTATTTTTTGTTTTTGTTTTTTTCAAGACAGGGTTTCTCTGTGTTGTCCAAGCTGGCCTCGAACTCAGAAATCCACCTGCCTCTGCCTCCCAAGTGCTGGGATTAAAGGCTTGCACCACCACTGCCCAGCAATTTTATTTATTGTGCATGTGTTTAGATATATATGTGCTACAGCATGTGTGTGGTATGACAGAGGACAACTTGTAGGCAGTGGTTCTCTCTCTACCATATGGGTCCCAGGTATCAGACTCAGGTCAGACACTTGGTAGCAAATGCTACCTACTGAGATATCTTGTAAACCTGGGTTTTGACTATCATTGAGATTTTATTGTTGAGACTCAGCCCCCCTCTCCTCACCATGTGGAAGGAAAGAGTTAAGTATTATAATTGCTGTGTATTATAGTGAAATTACAGGTGACTTAATTTGTTTCCTAGTATGGTGCCACTGGTCTGTAATGCCAGCACCTGGAGGCAAGGTGGTAGGAGGATTGCTGTGAGATTGAGGACAGACTGATCTTCATGACTCCAGGCCAGGCAGGGATTCATATTGAGACCCTGCCTAAAATAATATTTTTTTTTCTTTTTCCTAAGTATGTTCCTGGAGAAATATGTTACTATTACATGAGTTTGTTTACCTCTTTTTTGTAATCACCCCAGGGAGATATTGGGCAAAGTCAATCCAGAAGCACTGTGTCAGAGAGGTCATAAGACACCTGTCCTGCCTCACACTGTGGGAGTCCATTGTCTGCTAATGCAAAGTGACCACGGTGAGGTCTGCTATTTATTTATTTATTTGATTTTTTTGAGACAAGGTTTCTCTGTGTAGCCCTGGCTGTCCTGGAACTCACTCTGTAGACCAGGCTGGCCTGAATACAGAGCTCCACCTGCCTCTGCTTCCCAAACACTGGTATGGTATACACCACTTATTTCTGGGAGTTCTCCTATCTTTCCTATTGTTTTTAAAGAAAAGGTCTCATGCACTTCTGCCTGTAGAGTTCTGTAGAGCTGGCCCTGGTGGGATTGGCATAGCATGGGAGAGTTTGTCTTGCCCCTTGCCAGCTGCAGGCAAGGGAGCGTGCAGGCCCTGCCCATCCTTGCCTGTCGGGCTACTAGCTCAGCTACCACCCAAGCTACCACCCAGGCCCAAATCCAGGGCTTTGAGTTGGCCCATCCCAACATCTATCTTATCTCTGAACTCCTGAACCTTGTGAAGGCATCCTGCAGATTCAAAGCTGCAGGATCTCCATGATTCAGAGTAACAACAGGATATTGGAGAAGAGTCATTGGTCTGGTTCTAGGCCTCTGGCTTCTACTACACTATAGACCCATCGCAGTGAGCATTTTCAAGTAAAAAGTGTGATACATGGCAATATTTTCATTTTATCTTTTTCTTCTATTTTGTTGGGGGGGGTTTGTAAGGGTGAAGGTCAGATTTGGAGGAATGGGGAGATGAATGAAATTGTGGTACATGATGTGGAATTCACGAGAACCAATATAAAAGGTAAAAAGAAAAGAAACAGTTTCTCATTGTAGCCTAGTCAGCCTTGAACTTGATGAAATTCTCCTGCCTCAGTCTTCAGTATGCTGGGACTACAGGCATGACCCACCATACCTGGCTCTCCGAAGTCTTAAATGACAACATATTGCTGAAGAGAACTAACCAGGTGACGTGTGTGTGTGTGTGGGGGGGGGGGG